>NC_069506.1:254671251-254971251 GCF_027579735.1 Bombina bombina
TTTACGATGGTTCAATTTGCGCCGTTTCAGAATAACGCCCTTTTTTTTGCTATTGAAAAGCATTGACTGCTATTGAAAGCATTAGCACATGCATACATTAAAATAGCCAGTAGGTGGAGCTGTCTGCTTGTGTTGCAGCAAACACATGCAAAGAAAAGCAAGCCAGACATGATCAATGGTTCAGCTTTCAAAGGAACAAGATCTAGAAGCCACTTCCCTTAGCTGCAGACTCAATGCAGAGAACTGTTTGCAGAAAAAGGCAAGTAAAAAACGTTTTTGTTCATTAAACTTAGTTTGATGATGATACAGTCTGTTGTGTGATTAAACACAGGCAGGCTGAAATGAGTGTATAACCAGACCTGAGCAATGGAGCCGTTTTTAAAGGAACAGGCAGCTCCTCTTGATCCCGGAGAGTGAGGGAAAGCTGTTAGAAAACAAGAAATGGAAAGAGGGCGCCACAATAGCGTGATATCGTCTGGTCATACAGATTTGTGTGTAGACAGGTAATATGCTTACCAGAGCGTGTGGCACTGTGCTGTGACCAGTGCGTGAAAGCTTGCTAGCACTTAAAACAGTGGCTAGTACACTGCAGGAAATGTGTTCCTTAGGATCTTCTCCTGGTTCTCACTTCGTGAACACCTCCTGATATCTTGATTTAAATTGAACAGAACAACTCTGCGTGTTGTTATATTAGTATTAGAATACCACAATATGGACAACTTCTCAAATAAAATTGCTTTATTCAATGACGCGTTTCTCAACCCCAACTGGGTCGTTTCATCAGATAAAATCATTTAGAAACACATCCCGATATGGTTATATGATATACTAACAATTTGTATCTTACAATCACTATAGATAAAACAAAGAATCATTTTTGATTCACGCTCTTTATATCTGTTCCGATACACTCACAATATCTGACAAGCTCTGACAGTTCTTTCTAATGTAATTAAATAGATCGAGTGAATACTTACACTCGATTGAGATCTGATGCATTGTAATATTTTTAATGTAAGAGATTCAATTATTTTACATAATCCTTTGTATACATATGTTTTTTTACCACCAGTGGTTTGTTAATTTGTAACAGCTGGGTGCTAGAACCGGCTTTTTCAGCTGATATCCGTAAACGTTTTCCTATTGGATAGATACCTCATGACAACTTCCTTTTGAGATATACAATGTGTATATATTGTTAACAATTGTAACTGATTGCATTCGCTTTTTATCTGATGAAACGACCCAGTTGGGGTTGAGAAACGCGTCATTGAATAAAGCAATTTTATTTGAGAAGTTGTCCATATTGTGGTATTCTAATACTAATATAACAACATGAGTTGTTCTGTTCAATTTAAGACAAGACATCAGGAGGTGTTCAAGAAGTGAGAACCAGGAGAAGATCCTAAGGAACACATTTCCTGCAGTGTACTAGCCACTGTTTTAAGTGCTAGCAAGCTTTCACGCACTGGTCACAGCACAGTGCCACACGCTCTGGTAAGCATATTACCTGTCTACACACAAATCTGTATGACCAGATGATATCACGCTATTGTGACGCTCTCTTTCCATTTCTTGTTTTCAATTTACAACGGTTTCGATTTACAACCATTCCTTCTGGAACTTAACCCCGGCGTAAACTGAGAGCTACCTGTATAGCAAAAAAAAATGAATTCCTCATTCATCTTTTGGTATATTTCCAATTACAGGGTAGAGGATGTTTTGAAATTTCAGTTTGTTGAAAAGAATACATTTTATAGACCCCTGACACTCAAATACTGTCTGATATATTCTGCTAATCTAGGGATTACATACTGAGACTGAGCCCCCAGCAATCAGTTTTTAAATAAAGACGCAACCTCACCTGCTGCTCTAGGCCTCTGTAGACTTCAGTTCACATTCTAAGTTATAATAAAATAATGTTAAGTAGACTCAATCAGTGCTGACTGCATCACTGTGGCCGTCTGTGTCTCAACTCACTCTTTTACTGCTGCAGCCTAAACTAGTGGTTGTAGAGGTTATACAAAGCCACGATATCCTGTTATGGAAAGTTTGCTCTCTAATTAATAGTCACCTGGTACCAGGTAGAACTGCAAACTGTGAGAACTTGGGATAAAATAGCCATGTTCATTAGTCACCCTGTGTATTGTGAACAATACTGTACAGTAACAGTCTACATAGTACATGTCTAAGGACAATCACCTCCTAATATGCTTCCCCAATGATTCTCACTGTGTGACCAGTCTGTGACTCTCTGAAGAATGTAATAAGCTTAAAGGGACATTAAACCACATTTTTTTCTTTCATGATTCAGATAGAGAATACCATTTTAAACGACTTTCTAATTCACATCTGTTATCTAATTTGCTTCATTCTCTTGATAATCTTTCCTGAAAAGCATATCTAGATAGGCTCAGTAGCTTCTGATAGGTGGCTGCACATAGATGACTCATGTGATTGGCTCACCAATGTACATTGGTATTTCTTTAACTAAGGATATCTAAAGATTGCAGAAAATTAGGTAATAGAAGTAAATTGGAATGTTGTTTTAAATTGTATTCTCTATCTGAATCATAAAATATTTTTTTGGGGTTTAATGTTCCTTTAAATCTCAGTGTGAGGCCAGAGTAAGGTCAGGATATCCTGTGTGTTAAGCACAGTTACAACAGGTCTGATAAACCTACTAACACCATTATTTATTTGAAATAGCAGGGGAAACCCAATGTTTCGTTTCATTGAAATTTAGATTGAATTAATCATAAAAATAAGAGATCACAAAATGTATTTCTCCATAGAATATTTCATTATGTGTAGTAAAAAATGTCTTTGTACGATACTTTCATTATCTTTGAATATTGACATTTTTTCCCCAGTCCTACAAAGAAGCCATGTATGAAGCTTATTTGTATCTGTCCTTGGTCATTGCAAAGAATATAATTAAAACAGTACTGAGAAGTTTTTCAAAGGGATTGTCCCTGGACTGCTTAATGTTTGCTAAGTTAACTAGTGGTTGTACCAGTCGTTGTTTCCCGCCCACCCCTACAAGAAGACAAGAGATAGTTTGGCGCCTGTGCATGACATAGCATGTGTCATCCCCATGAGATCCCCAATATACGGCCGCCTCTGTCTGACCTCACCTGCTGAGTCTGCTCTGCAGCTCTTATCTTCATCTCAGGCTCAGAATGATAAGTTCGGATCGGGCCGGCATCTCTCTCCTACTCCTTAGTCCTGACACAGTATGTATTAAGTGGACACAGCATGCCCACGTGGCATCAGTTTAGTGCGGCCGCATGCCGTGTATAATTAATCAGAGTCAGTCTGACGTCACTGAAGGCCGGCCCGATATTATAATAATGGCAAGGGCCAGGGGCAAGGCAATTGGCAATGAGAATAAATGTGTATATTTTGCATAATGCATGTAAACAATATTTGTCAAACATAGGAATGATATTACAATAAATAATTTATAATTTCTCAAAAAAATGTTTGCACATAAACAAATACTAATGCGGTCATGGTGGGCGGGGCTAAATTACAGCACGGCCTACCGGGCATTTGCCCGGTATGCCAGACGTTCAGTCCGGGCCTGGCTGGAGGTTAAGACAAGGCCATGGTCGCTTCTATTTAACAATAAAAACATGACAACTGAATAGACTTATCACAAAGTCAATCTTCAAATAACAACCAGGGTCCTCAGAAAAAAAAATCCATACAGACAAGAGGTCAAGGTCCAACTATTCCCTAGCAAATCCTTCTTAATATTTTGAGAGCTTTCTCGACATTGCATTGGATCTCTTTTAAATATTTTGCTGCCTCATGGCAGTTTCGAATATCAGAGCTATGGAAAGGAGCTATGTTTTAACAAAGGATACAAAGAGACAGAGGTGTTATAGATAAAATAAGTAAATAGGAAAGTTGCTTTTTTAACTTTATTTTTACGTTTTGAATCATGAAAGATTTATTTTAACTTCCAAACCCCTTTAAATGTTGATATGCTTTATTTAAAATGTCTCTTTATCTATTTCTCCAATAAATAAACTATCTATTGATATTTAAAAAAAATGACCTTCATTGTTTAGATACACAAGTACCTGTTGAGAGCAAAATGTGATTGTGTTTGTTCTATGTAATACTAATAGTTTCCACAACTTGACAAATAGCTAAAATCAATTTAACGGAATAATATTAGAAATTACTATTAATATGTAATTTATATGAGTCTGAAATGGTCATGACCTCTGATTAGCTCAATTAACGCAAATATGTTTGCGCAAACTCTATGGATGGCGTTGAGTGTCAATGTGCATTCGTATTACAAGTTGAAAGTAAATGCAATCGCTATAACACAATCACATTTTAGGCTCAAACTTTTTACGTGAACTCAAAGCTCACATAAAGAGTTTGTTATGTGAAAAAAGTTGCACTAAGCACCCCTAAACCACCACATAGTCCACCACAAATTACCCCACTACACTATTTACCCCTAAACAGCCACATAGCCTGCATCAAAATACCCCGTTACACTATATACCCCTAAACCGCCACATAGCCTAACACTATAAACTCTCTATACTAGTAACCCATAAACCACCAATACGCCCATCGCAAACTACCCCTAACATATTAACTCCCTAACCGCCAATACCACACATCACAAAATACCCTCCTAACTGTTAACCCCCCCAAGATCCCTAACCTAACACCCTCTATGTTACAAAAAAAATTACTAAAACCAAAGTAACCCCCCAAAAAAAGATCTTTAAAAACCCTATCCTGAAAAAAGATTAAGCTCTTTTGATAAAAAATCAAAAGTTATTTTGCTATGCTGCTCGCATTTATCATTGCATGTTTTGCCTTGTGTGCATCCAATAACACGCAAGCAGGGGCTGTCAATCTCCCTGGTCGAAAAAGTTCAGGAGAATTTAAATACGCCACTTTACAGTTGATGTATACATTAACAAGTAGCGGTCTAATGACCACTCCTTTTTAAGTCTTAGCTGCAGGCTCACTCGAAGGTGCTCAGAAGCTGCATTGATAGCTACTTAAATAGAGCCTTAAGTGTGGTTTTAAACCAATAAGAGCAGACCATGCATTAAAGGGACATAATACTCAACAATTAATCCACTTTGGGAAAATAAAACAAATATTTCAAAACACATTCACTTTTTATTTTCCCTGCTTTACTGTAAACATCACTGAAAAGTGGGATTGTTCGGTGCTCCATCATACGTAAGTATGGTGCAATCTAATATTCTACACGTAAGCAATAAGTGCTAGGTTTTTTCCAGTTTGCACGCTCCATGGAAGTCTATGGGGAGAAGTTAACGTGGTCGCGATATCCAGAGTCCTAAAGTTAGCCCTCGTCTGGACTCGCTCACATCCAAAAATTTTACTTTTAACTTGTAATACGCGATCCAACCCGATTCTTATCTGAGTTGAGCCTTGTCATGGAACACATATATGACAACCATGTAACCTAGAGCAGGGTTCTTCAAACTTTTTTTAACAAGACTCAGTGCCATAATACCACATAACTTCGCAACCCTTTTTTTATGCTTGGTCTAAAAATTTCTGAAGTAATATAGAACATGGTAGTTGTAATTTTTGTCAAAATGACTAAAATATGTGCGTACTTTATTCCTGATTATAGTCAAACTTGAAAGTGTTTAAAATGTAATAACGCACAATCTCATACAACACACACACATACCACACACACTCTCATACAACACACACACATACCACACACACTCTCATACAACACACACACATACCACACACACTCTCATACAACACACACACATACCACACACACTCTCATACAACATACACACATACCACACACACTCTCATACAACACACACACATACCACACACACTCTCATACAACACACACACATACCACACACACTCTCATACAACACACACACATACCACACACACACAAACACTACAGACGCATTCATATAACACATGCACACCACATACTTTCATACAACACACACACATACCACACACACTCTCATAAAACATACACACACATGCCACACACACACAAACACTACAGACGCATTCATATAACACATGCACACCACATACTTTCATACAACACACACACATACCACACACACTCTCATAAAACATACACACACATGCCACACACACACAAACACTACAGACCCATTCATATAACACACACACATACCACACACACTCTCATAAAACATACACACACATGCCACACACACACAAACACTACAGACGCATTCATATAACACACACGCACACCACATACTTTCATACAACACACACACTCTTATATAACACACACTTTCCCATAACACACACATAAGTTGTGACCCAGTAAACATGGTGTTGCGACCCAGTAATGGATCCCGACCCGTGGTTTGAAGAACCCTGACCTAGAGGGTATATATAGCAGATAGCTATGGTAACAAATAGTCTAGGAACCTGAAATTCTCCCTACAAAGAGTGGTCTGTTCAGATGCTTTGATCAAAAATTGCCTGAATTTTTATGGAAAAGACATCACAGGCATCCTACTGAATATGCGTAATAACTGAATTTGCTTCAGCAGAAAAGGGTAAGTGGTTAAGGAGAATAAAATAAGCCATCTTGGACAAATAAGCTGTCACCACTATGGTTGAATGAATTTGTGTAAAAAAGTCAAATCTGTAATTAAATCTATGGCAAGTTAAAAGGAACATTAAACGCTAAATACATTTTATAAGCTTAGTATGGAGGATATAACCTCTATTTCTAGTAATTGGTGCCACCATGATGAAATCTCTTTCACTGTATTCCAGTGCTGACCTGTTTGCACATGTGCCGCAACTCTTATTCAGATACCCGCAGTGTAACCAAGGTTCCAAAATGGCGGCACTCATAATTAAAGGGAGGTGCATGTAATGTATTTAGGGTTTCATGTCCCTATAATGCCTCAAAACATTTAATTGTTACAGGTAAATGGAAAGAGCAAATTTATCATTTGTACTGCATTCCCACAACAGAAAATGCTTTAGATTCATTTTTAGTAATGTATTTCAAATTATGTTTATCTCATTACACTTTATGGGGTCAATTTATTAAAGTCTGGCGGACATGATACGCTGTAGAGTATTATGTCCGCCAGACATCGCTGAATGCGGACACCATACGCTGTCCGTATTCAGCATTGCACAAGCAGTTCTAGTGAACTGCTTGTGCAATACCGCCCCCTGCAGATTTGCGGCCGCTAGCAGGGGGTGTCAATCTCCCCGATCGTATAGGATCAGGTGGATTGCTGTACACTCCCTCAGAGGTGGCGTATGAGTTTAGGAGCAGCGTTCTATAGATCATTGCTTGTTTCTGGCAAGCCTAAAGGCTTCCACGCAAACAGGGTAAATTGGCCCAATTCGGCCAATAGTAAATTGACCACAAAGTGTTTTGTGTACAATTTTTGTGTATTCACATTCATGAGTCACTTATACCAGCCCCTCTAGTATAGTAGAATTTGATATTTTGCAAAAGTAAGCATGGGTATGTGATAAAGATATTACCCATTTTATTAAAAGAAAATATGTGAGAATAATACGCTTAAGCATTCACTATTACTGGCACAAACACTGAAAGGTCATAGACCATGTTATGAGCATCATCAACACACCATAAAACCAGGCCATCTCACTTTATTGTGAGTAGTGTAAATTCTATATTGCTGTGCACTGTTCTTGACCAGGAATATTATAAATGTGTAGGCATGATAGGTTTTTGGGCTAAAAAGACGTTTTCTAAACACAAAGTAGTCAAAGGGCATAGCTATTTAAGCTAAGTTCACATAATGAGGCCGAATTATCAAATGTCTGTCGGACCTGATCCGACAGTGCAGATCAGGTCTGACAGACATCGCTGAATGCGTAGAGCAATACACTCTCCGTATTCAGCATTGCACCACAGCTCACAAGAGCTGCTGGTGCAACGCCGCCCCCTGCAGACTCGTGGCCAATTGGCCGCCAGCAGGGGGTGTCAATCAACCCAACCGCGGCTTCATAATTGCTGTTTATGGCGAGTCTGAAGACTTGCCAGAAACACGGGCCCTCAAGCTCCATTCAGAGCTTGATAAATGGGCCTCATAGTCTTTTCTTGCAAGAATTACATATTTAGTAGACTCCAAGCTTGTCCAATGTCTGTAATCAAGTTTGAGGAAGACCAGATATCACTTTGAGTGCAAATTGAAATATCTGAGTTACTGATTTACTCTTCTTTCCTTTGTATATCTGTAAAAGCTGGTTTATTCCCACCCCTTGAGAACTAGTGTTGGAAAACCCTGATATAACATTGAACGTAATACACAAAATACAAAACACACAAGATATATTGATATTAAACAGAACTGCTAACAAAACAATGTGACATATTGACAGTAAATACAAACAGAAATCTGTTATTGCATGCCATCAGCTGAAGAGCATAATTATTTTACAGAGAAATTGGACAGGTTGCACTTTAGACACTGACATAAACCAGCTGGTAACACATGCAAAACTCATCAAAGATGGTCAATGGTGAAACAACAAGAAATTTACAAATGGATATGAACTAAAATGTTACCAACTTACTGGATCTCATGATCTAAACTGTTTCTAATTTACTTCCCATATTGCCAAAAACTGAAACGTTACTGGGAGCAGATATTTGACAGATTGTGATAGACTCCATTATGATTGGCTAATTCCATGTTTAAAGGTACAGTAAAGTCAAAATTACATTTTCATGATTGAGATTGAGCATGTAATTTTAAACAACTTTGCCATTTATCTCTGTTATATAATTTGCTTTGTTCTCTTGGCATCCTTTGTTTTAAAGCATACCTAGGTAGGCTCAGCAGCAGCAATGCACTATAGGAACTAGCTGGTAATTAGTGGCTACACCTCTTGTCCTTGACTTACCCAAAGTGTTCAACTAGCTCCCAGTAAAGTATTGCTGCTCCTTCAACAAAGGCTACCAAGAGAATGAAGCATATTTGATAATAGAATTCAATTTGAAAGCTGTTTATAATTGTATGCCCTATATGTATCTAAAAAAGAATGATGGTTTTCATGTGCCTTTAATGCAATATTTAAATGTTCATGTATTTTTAACATTGTAACACAATTGTAACGTTTATATTCCAAAACTGAATCATGGATTTTAAGATTTGTGATAAACATTAAGTCATTTTCTGCTGTTGTTTAATGATTTTTAGAACACCTTCTATTACAAATGAGTTCATTCCCATTTGTACATATTGTTTCACCATTCCCAACAGTTAATGTAATAGGTAACAACACTGCTCACACAAAGAATCCTTTACTTACTTTATGGGTCACTTTCCTTCCAGCGAGCAGATCTCTCCTGACTATTGAAGAAGGAAGTCATAATATATACGGATGTTCTATCACTAACTGCTCTTGGTTACATACATTTGCACTTGTTCAAATTAATTGAGTAGCTCAAATTTAAATCAATTGCATTATTTGTTTGTTTTTCCACTATAATATAAAAAGTCAAACAGTGATGGAACCCAAAATATGTAACAATAGAGGTAAATATTAATCCAACTGAATTCCATTTATTTAAAGGGCCATAATACCCAAATGTTTAAACACTTTAAAGTGCTGCAGCATAGCTGTAAAAAGCTGACTAGAAAATATCTCCTGAACATCTGTATGTAAAAAAGAAAGATATTTTACCTCAAATGTTCCTCAGTAGCCACCTCCCATTGTAAAGGATTTCTAAGCAGCATTTTAGTGTGTCTGTCCTAGGACAGCAGAAGGGATGAGCCTCGTGAACTCTCATATTTCACCAATCAAGTAAAGGAAGCTTACTATGAAATCTCATGAGAGTTAAGTCAAATCTCATGAGATCACAGTAAGAGTTCATGACCTCAGCACTGCTGATGCTGATTGGCTGCTGTTCATTTCTTCATTTTTTTTTTATATTTTTACCTGCAGCTGGGAGCAGCTGAAGTATAACTTTTTACACAGAACTTACTCTGCTGAGCTGAGGAAATTGTGAGGTAAAATATCTTCCTTTTTTACATAGAGATGCTCAGGTGATATTTTCCTGTCAGCTTTTAACAGCTATACTGCATCAGTTTCAAGTGATTTAGCATATGAGTATTATGTCCCTTTAAGAATATACAGAAGGATCATTTTAAATACATATTAGTCTGAATTATGAGTTTCTGGGTGGAGGGGGGGACAATGGGAGACAAAAGCTCCTTATACCTAAACATAAGCACCCACGTGAGTTACTGTTTTGATGTCAGTGAGCTATCATATTTATAATGATGTGCAGCGCATGTGCACAACAGCTCTCTCTGCTGATCATATTTCCACTGATATTATTATGTTTGAGAAAGTTTATTTTATTTTGTTTGCATCTTACACATTGGAAAATTTTCTGCTTACACTGTAGTGTATAAGTTATATTTGTTAATTAATGCTAATCATTCACATGCTCAATTTTCTACTAATTAAAGGGCCATTAAATACCTGAAGGTATTAATATAAATTGTTTGATTACATGAAGTAAAACAACTTTGCAATATGCTCTCATTATTTTTATTTTTTCAATATTTAAACAACGAATATCATTTTTAAAAATACATGTACCAATTATTCTCAGGCTAATCTTCACTTTGAATACATCATTCAAGCAATGATTTACTTAGTATTTAATGTGGCAATTACACTAGAAATGTATTTTACGGAGATGGCTATGACTAAAACAATTAAAGGGACAATTAAACTTCCACAATTCAGACAGAGCATGTCATTTTAACCTATTATTTTATCAATTTCATTTTTTCATTTTTTGGTATCTTTTGTTAAAGAGTAATCCTATGTGAACTCAGAAGCATGCACATCTCGAAGCAGTGTTTATAACAATGTTACACATTATTGCAAACACTGCTGCCATTGAATGCTAAAGTCACATGCACACTCCTAAGCTCCTATCAGCGTAACTAGGTCTACTCTCCAAAGCATATTTAAATTGGAAATGTGTTTCAAATTGCAGGAACTATCTGAATCATGAACATTTAATCTTGAGTTTCCTGTCCCTTTAAGTGTTTAAAGGGACATTAAACACTTTGAGATGGTAATAATGATAAATTGTATATAATAAAACAACTCTGCAATATACTTTCATTATTTATTTTGTCCTCTTTGCCTGTAATTCCATTCTGAAATTGTGAGCTTTTCAGTTTCTGTTAGAAATGGAAGTGCAGAACACTGTAAAATCCAGCACAACCATTGGCTGCACACTCTAGTGACCTATTTATAACTGACCGTAATTGGCCACAGCAGAGAAGGTAACACAAGTTACAACATGGCAGCTCCCAGTGTTTTAAGACACTAAAACTTTACACTTATCTTGTCACTTTTTAAACAACTAATGAAACTTTAAAAAATAAATCTACATAGTCATGGACTAATCTTTTCTTTGAATGCATCATTCTATCTAGCATGTATTTAGTGTTTAATGTCCCTTTAAGAAACAACATACTAAAGAGAAACAGAAAGGAAAAAATGGCCCAACTAGCATTGCCACACAGTCTGATAACTATCTGCCCAGCAGGCTATTTGCTGTTTAGACATATAGTCTAATTAACATTTTTTTTTTATTTTGTATCGCTAGCATATTCATTTTTTTTTTAAAGTGTCCATGTAAAGTCATACATGAATATGGTGCAGCTTCTGCAAGTAGGGTTGCCACCTCAGCCATGTTTTCCTGGACACTTATGAGTTATGCATGCTACAGGGTAAGCAGGGTGAAACATGCATTGTGCCTCTAACAAAACATGAATAGCGCTGATGAAAAGCACCATACGTGTTTCTCCCTTAACACTACAGCATGTGCAACTCATAAGAGTCCAGGAAAACATGGCCGAGGTGGCAATGCTACCTGCTACAGACACTGAAATTGTATGCGCCAGAGAAAGTATTGTCTACAATAGTCAACAATTAATTATAATAATCCTTAAAGGGACAGTGTACAACAATTTTCATATAACTGCATGTAATAGACACTACTATAAAGAAGAATACGCACAGATATTGATCTAAAAATCCAGTATAAAACCTTAAAAAAATGACTTAGAAGCTCACAATTTAGCACTGTTGATGAGGTTTAACTGGTACACCCACTGAAATGGGCTTGGAAAGCAGGAAGAGCAGATACTTCCTCCTCCCCTACATATGAAAAGACCCAATGAGACAAACAGGAGCTAGCAAAAAAAGTGTAGACATCAGTATACATCTAACACTTTGGGGCTTGGTTAGGTGTCTGAAAATCTGCACAATGTTGTTTAACAATAAGCAAAACTATACATTATTACAAAAACACTCCCAGGTGGGCTATATAAATAGATCAACTACAAAACCTTTATGCAAAGAAAAATCTAGTGTACAATGTCCCTTTAAGGTGACTACCCCCAAAAAACTAAAAAAAACTATGTAGCTGTGTTAGATTTGTCCATCTACATAAAACTACATTACCTCTATCTTTCCAAGATTTTTCTTGCTTGATCCGTCACCACTATATGACGTTGGAGAGGTCTCAGTTTGAATAAAGCTAGAACTTTCTGGGATATTCTTTCTAAAGCAATAAGATAAAAGGAGACTTGCTAAATAATATAATAATATAATTATAATAATAAATTAAGTAATGGATTTAAACTTTAAAAAGTACAAACTGATCATGATGCTTATTTTTAACAGCCATAGAGTTTATTAATATGTTTTAGGTAGATAAACAGTATTTCAAATTTCACCAACAGCACTGTAAGATATGATTAGTTCAGCATTGTCCCTCTCCCACTTTTAGTATTGTGAGCAGCTCCCTCTAATGGCTCAGGTCATGCAGGGCTATGACAGTCCTACCTGAGATGTTAATACACTGCTATAAATAGCTATGTGAGCCTAACACTGGAATCAACTATTTTAAATACTGAAGGGGGGAGGGGGATATGTCTTACAACTGCCCTATCACTCCCAGCAGCGTTCAGCAAAGAACTTGTTACCAGCCTACAATGGGTTACTGCTCCTATGTAAAAGTAAACATGTAGGGAGCAGTGAGGGAAATATGAGCTTGAATGAAGCAAGTAATGAGTAAGCATGCAGGGGGCAGTGATGGCAGCAGAAACTTAAGTGAAGCAAGTAATGAGTAAGCATGCAGGGGGCAGTGATTGCAGCAGGAACTTGAGTGAAGCAAGTAATGAGTAAACATGCAGGGGGTAGTGATGGCAGCATGAGCTTGAGTGAAGCAAGTAGTGAGTAAGCATGCAGGGGGCAGTGATGGTAGCAGGAGCTTGAGTGAAGCAAGTAGTGAGTAAGCATGCATGAAGCAATGATGGCAGCAGGAGCTTGAGTGAAGCAAGTAATGAGTAAACATGCAGGGGGTAGTGATGGCTGCAGGATCTTGAGTGAAGCAAGTAGTGAGTAAGCATGCAGGGGGCATTGATTGCAGCAGGAGCTTTAGTGAAGCAAGTAATGAGTAAGCATGCAGGGGGCAGTGATGGCAGCAGGAGCTTGAGTGAAGAAAGCAATAAATAAGCAAGCAGGGAGCAATGATGGCAGCAGGAGCTTGACTGCAGCAAGTAATGAGTAAACATGCAGGGGGTAGTGATGGCAGCAGGAGCTTGAGTGAAGCAAGTAGTGAGTAAGCATGCAGGGGGTAGTTATGGCAGCAGGAGCTTGAGTTAAGCAAGTAATGAGTAAGCATGCAGGGAACAATAATGGCAGCAGGAGCTTGAATGAAGCAAGTAATGAGTAAGCATGCAGAGGGTAGTTATGGCAGCAGGAACTTGAGTGAAGCAAGTAGTGAGTAAGCATGCAAGGGGGCAGTGATGGCTGCAGGAGCTTCAGTAAAGCAAGTAATGAGTAAGCATGCAGGGGGCAGTGATGGCTGCAGGAGCTTGAGTAAAGCAAGTAATGAGTAAGCATGCAGGGGACAGCAATGGCAGCAGGAGCTTGAGTGAAGCAAGTAATGAGTAAGCATGCAGGGGACAGCAATGGCAGCAGGAGCGTGAGTGTAAGAAGCAATAAATAAGCATGCAGGCGGTAGTTATGGCAGCAGGAGCTTGAGTGAAGCAAGCAATAAATAAGCATGCAGGAGGCAGTGATGGCAACAGGAGCTTGAGTGAAGCAAGCAATAAATAAGCATGCAGGAGACAGTGACGGCAACAGGAGCTTGAGTGAAGCAAGTAGTGAGTAAGCATGCAGGGGGTAGTGATGGCAGCAGGAGCTTGAGTGAAGCCAGTAGTGAGTAAGCATGCAGGGGGTAGTGATGGCAGCAGGAGCTTGAGTGAAGCAAGTAGTGAGTAAGCATGCAGGGGGTAGTGATGGCAGCAGGAGCTTGAATGAAGCAAGTAATGAGTAAGCATGCAGAGGGTAGTTATGGCAGCAGGAGCTTGAGTGAAGCAAGTAGTGAGTAAGCATGCAAGGGGGCAGTGATGGCTGCAGGAGCTTCAGTGAAGCAAGTAATGAGTAAGCATGCAGGGGGCAGTGATGGCTGCAGGAGCTTGAGTAAAGCAAGTAATGAGTAAGCATGCAGGGGACAGCAATGGCAGCAGGAGCTTGAGTGAAGCAAGTAATGAGTAAGCATGCAGGGGACAGCAATGGCAGCAGGAGCGTGAGTGTAACAAGCAATAAATAAGCATGCAGGCGGTAGTTATGGCAGCAGGAGCTTGAGTGAAGCAAGCAATAAATAAGCATGCAGGAGGCAGTGATGGCAACAGGAGCTTGAGTGAAGCAAGCAATAAATAAGCATGCAGGAGACAGTGATGGCAACAGGAGCTTGAGTGAAGCAAGTAGTGAGTAAACATGCAGGGGGTAGTGATGGCAGCAGGAGCTTGAGTGAAGCCAGTAGTGAGTAAGCATGCAGGGGGTAGTGATGGCAGCAGGAGCTTGAGTGAAGCAAGTAGTGAGTAAGCATGCAGGGGGTAGTGATGGCAGCAGGAGCTTGAGTGAAGCAAGTAATGAGTAAGCATGCAGGGGGTAGTTATGGCAGCAGGAGCCTGAGTGACGTAAGTAATGAGTAAGCATGCAGTGGGTAGTTATGGCAGCAGGGGGCTTGAGTGAAGCACGTAGTGAGTAAGCATGAGGGGGGCAGTGATGGCAGCAGGAGCTTGAATGAAACAAGTAGTGAGTAAGTATGCAGGGGGCAGTGATGGCTGCAGGAGCTTGAGTTAAACAAGTAGTAAGTAAGCATGCAGGGGGAAGTGATGGCTGCAGGAGCTTGAGGGAAGCAAGTAGTGAGTAAGTATGCAGGGGGCAGTGATGGCAGCAGGAGCTTGAGTGAAGCAAGTAGTGAGTAAGCATGCTGGAGGCAGTGATGGCAACAGGAGCTTGAGTGAAGCAAGTAATGAGTAGGCATGCAGGGGGCTGTGATGGCAGCAGGAGCTTGAGTGAAGCAAGCAATAAATAAGCATGCAGGGGGTAGTTATGGCAGCAGGAGCTTAAGTGAAGCAAGTAGTGAGTAAGCATACAGGGGGTAGTGATGGCAGCAGGAGCTTGAGTGAAGCAAGTAATTAGAAAGCATGCAGGGGGCAGTGATGGCAGCAGGAGCTTGAGTGAAGCAAGTAGTGAGTAAGCATGCAGGGGGCAGTGATGGCTGCAGGAGCTTGAGTGAAGCAAGTAGTGAGTAAGCATGCAGAGGGCAGTGATGGCAGCAGGAGCTTGAGTGAAGCAAGTAGTGAGTAAGCATGCAGGGGGCAGTGATGGCTGCAGGAGCTTGAGTGAAGCAAGTAGTGAGTAAGCATGCAGGGGGCAGTGATGGCTGCAGGAGCTTGAGTGAAGCAAGTAATGAGTAAGCATGCAGGGGACAGCAATGGCAGCAGGAGCTTGAGTGTAACAAGCAATAAATAAGCATGCAGGCGAAAGTTATGGCAGCAGGAGCTTGAGTGAAGCAAGCAATAAATAAGAATGAAACTACTGCAAATCCCAGGAGAGGATCTGATAGAGGAGCGATCTTTCCAAAGAATGCAATAATATGATATAAACTCGCTAAGTCATGAATGTTAAAACCATAAATAATGATAACCATAAGGCGAATAATACTCAAATCAGCAAACAATAAATGTAAACATGAAATACGTAAAAAAAATTAAATATATGAATACGATATCGAAAATATAAAAGAATAAAAATTAAAATACTCTGGGGAAATAGCGCTTAGTAATCAATATAATGCAAAATAAATCCCAAAATGTTTGTGAATGAATCACTTGTTAATATACAAGCCAATGGAAAATATGAATGAGTTGCTTGTTTGTTACCAAGACTTAGAAAGAGAGTCTGATGATAGTGTATGTTTCAAAAATCTTTCCAGCATTGACTGCAGTGAAGTCAGGCAGCTCCTCTTGACCTGGCCGCAGGAGCTTGAGTGAAGCAAGTAGTGAGTAAGCATGCAGGGGGCAGTGATGGCAGCAGGAGCTTGAGTGAAGCAAGTAGTGAGTAAGTATGCAGGGGGCAGTGATGGCAGCCGGAGCTTGAGTGAAGCAAGTAATGAGAAAGCATGCAGGGGGCAGTGATGGCTGCAGGAGCTTGAGTGAAGCAAGTAGAGAGTAAGTATGCAGGGCATGGGGCAGTGATGGCAGCAGGAGCTTGAGTGAAGCAAGTAGTGAGTAAGTATGCAGGGGGCAGTGATGGCAGCAGGAGCTTGAGTGAAGCAAGTAGTGAGTAAGCATGCAGGGAGCAATGATGGCAGCAGGAGCTTGAATGAAGCAAGTAATGAGTAAGCATGCAGGGGGCAGTGACTGCAGCAGGAGCTTGAGTTGAGCAAGTAATGAGTAAGCATACAGGGGGCAGTGACTGCAGCAGGAGCTTGAGTGAAGCAAGTAGTGAGTAAGTATGCAGGGGGCAGTGATGGCAGCAGGAGCTTGAGTGAAGCAAGTAGTGAGTAAGCATGCAGGGAGCAATGATGGCAGCAGGAGCTTGAATGAAGCAAGTAATGAGTAAGCATGCAGGGGGCAGTGACTGCAGCAGGAGCTTGAGTTGAGCAAGTAATGAGTAAGCATACAGGGGGCAGTGACTGCAGCAGGAGCTTGAGTGAAGCAAGCAGTGAATAAGCATGCTGGTGGCAGTGATGGCAACAGGAGCTTGAGTGAAGCAAGTAATGAGTAAGCATGCTGGTGGCAGTGATGGCAGCAGGAGCTTGAGTGAAGCAAGTAGTGAATAAGCATGCTGGTGGCAGTGATGGCAACAGGAGCTTGAGTGAAGCAAGTAATGAGTAAGCATGCAGGGGGCAGTGATGGCAGCAGGAGCTTGAGTAAAGCAAGTAGTGAGTAAGTATGCAGGGGGCAGTGATGGCAGCAGGAGCTTGAGTGAAGCAAGTAGTGAGTAAGCATGCAGGGAGCAATGATGGCAGCAGGAGCTTGAATGAAGCAAGTAGTGAGTAAGCATGCAGGGGGTAGTGATGGCAGCAGGAGCTTGAGTTGAGCAAGTAATGAGTAAGCATACAGGGGGCAGTGACTGCAGCAGGAGCTTGAGTGAAGCAAGTAGTGAGTAAGCATGCTGGTGGCAGTGATGGCAGCAGGAGCTTGAGTGAAGCAAGTAGTGAATAAGCATGCTGGTGGCAGTGATGGCAACAGGAGCTTGAGTGAAGCAAGTAATGAGTAAGTATGCAGGGGGCTGTGATGGCAGCAGGAGCTTGAGTGAAGCAAGCAATACATTAGCATGCAGGGAGTAGTTATGGCAGCAGGAGCTTAAGTGAAGCAAGTAATGAGTAAGTATGCAGGGGGTAGTTATGGCAACAGGAGCTTGAGTGAAGCAAGTAATGAGTAAGTATGCAGGGAGTAGTGATGGCAGCAGGAGCTTAAGTGAAGCAAGTAATAAGTAAGTATGCAGGAAGCAGTGATGGCAGCAGGAGCTTGAGTGAAGCAAGTAATGAGTAAGCATGCAGGGGGCAGTGATGGCTCCAGGAGCTTGAGTGAAGCAAGTAGTAAGTAAGTATGCAGGGGGCAGTGATGGCAGCAGGAGCTTGAGTGACACAAGCAATAAATAAGCAAGCAGGGGTAGCGATGGTAGCAGGAGCTTGAGTGAATCAAGTAGTGAGTAAGCATGCAGGGGGCAGTGATGGCAGCAGGAGCTTGAGTGAAGCAAGTAATGAGAAAGCATGCAGGGGGTAGTTATGGCTGCAGGAGCTTGAGTGAAGCAAGTAGTGAGTAAACATACAGGGGGCAGTGATGGCAGCAGGAGCTTGAGTGAAGCAAGTAGTGAGTAAGCATGCAGGGGGCAGTGATGGCAGCAGGAGCTTGAGTGAAGCAAGTAATTAGTAAGCATGCAGTGGGTAGTTATGGCAGCAGGAGCTTCAGTGAAGCAAGTAGTGAGTAAACATACAGGGGGTAGTGATGGCAGCAGGAGCTTGAGTGAAGCAAGTAATGAGTAAGTATGCAGGGGGTAGTTATGGCAGCAGGAGCTTAAGTGAAGCAAGTAATGAGTAAGTATGCAGTGGGTAGTTATGGCAGCAGGAGCTTGAGTGAAGCAAGTAGTGAGTAAGTATGCAGGGGTCAGTGATGGCAGCAGGAGCTTGAGTGAAGCAAGTAATGAGAAAGTATGCAGGGGGCAGTGATGGCAGCAGGAGCTTGAGTGAAGCAACTAGTGAGTAAGCATGCAGGAAGCAATGATGGCAGCAGGAGCTTGAATGAAGCAAGTAATGAGTAAGCATGAAGGGGGCTGTGATTGCAGCAGGAGCTTGAGTGAAGCAAGTAGTGAGTAAGAATGCAGGGGGCAGTGATGGCAACAGGAGCTTGAGTGAAGCAAGTAGTGAGTATGCATGCAGGGGGTAGTGATGGCAGCAGGAGCTTGAGTGAAGCAACTAGTGAGTAAGCATGCAGGAAGCAATGATGGCAGCAGGAGCTTGAATGAAGCAAGTAATGAGTAAGCATGCAGGGGGCTGTGATTGCAGCAGGAGCCTGAGTGAAGCAAGTAGTGAGTAAGCATGCAGGGGGCAGTGATGGCAGCAGGAGCTTGAGTGAAGCAAGTAGTGAGTAAGCATGCAGTGGGTAGTTATGGCAGCAGGAGCCTGAGTGAAGCAAGTAGTGAGTAAGCATGCAGGGGGTAGTTATGGCAGCAGGAGCCTGAGTGAAGCAAGTAGTGAGTAAGCATGCAGGGGGTAGTTATGGCAGCAGGAGCCTGAGTGAAGCAAGTAGTGAGTATGCAAGCAGGGGGCAGTGATGGCAGCAGGAGCCTGAGTGAAGCAAGTAGTGAGTAAGCATGCAGGGGGTAGTTATGGCAGCAGGAGCCTGATTGAAGCAAGTATTGAGTAAGCATGCAGGGGGTAGTTATGGCAGCAGGAGCCTGAGTGAAGTATAACATTTAAAGACTCTTAAACACAGTACAATTGCATATTTAATAAATGCAATAAAAAATTGCAACTTAAACAAGCAGTAGATTTTTGTTGTTACAAAGTTATCTGTCATTTCTCTGTCCCCTTAATCAGACAGCCATTAACCAGACTCATAGGGTTATACTATAAACTCTTGCACATGCTCCGTAGGAAATGGTGCCTCTGAATGTGTGTGCACAAAAAGACTGCACATTTTGAAAATGGGAATAAATTTAAATCTTTTATCTGTGTTTGATCCTTTTGTGAGGTCAGACTCATAATTACCAATGAGCATTTGTGCAATAATAGAATACAATGTTTTAATAGATTAGAGCATTTCATTGTCACATTAATATGTCTCTTGTAGTAGTTATTAGTAAATAAAACGATTTCTAATGAGACAGTTAAACCCTCTTACTTTTCTCTTGTTTTAATAAAATATCCACCAACTGCAACAAGTATTACAAAGACAACAACAGCTCCAACAGGTCCAATCTTCCCCCAAAGTAAGTTATCTAAAAAAGGGAAAAAATATGTATAGTTATAAATAATTGTTCAAAGTGAAAACAGAGGAACAAAACTGGGAAACCTTTAAAAATGCAGCCACATGAGACATTAAACAAACATTAAAGGGATATGAAACCCCAAATTTTTATTTCATGATTGAGAAAGAGCCTGTCATATTAAACAACTTTCTAACTTACTCCTATTTTCAATTTTTTTTAGTTCTCTTGGTATCTTTTGTTGAAAAGCAGGGAATTATGCTTAGGAGTCAGCCCATTTCTGGAGCACTATTTGGCAACAGTTTTGCAAAAATGTTATCCATTAGCAAGAGCACTAGATCGCAGCACTATTTGCTGCCATGCAGTGCTCTAGTAACCTATCTAGTAGACATGTGCATGGCGAAAAAAATCGGTTCGGTTCGGATCGATTAGTATTTTTTCGAATTTTGGTTCGGAGCGATTCGAATTCGGAAAAATTTGAATCAATTCGGTTCGGATTTGTTTCAGATTCATTCGGATTCGAATAAATTCAGTTCAGATTTGTTTCGGATTCATTCGGATTCGAAAAATTCGGTTCGATTCGGTTCGATTCGGTTCGGTTCTGAAATTCGGAATTTCGGTAAGTGTTAGGTGGGATTAGACTAGTATTATGTACATTAGGTGTAACCCATAGCAGAGTGATATAACCTAATATACTGTACAATACCAGTGTAATCCATGGCCATCCGAATCTACCGAATAAATCCGAATAAATCCGAAGTTATTCGTATTTATTCAGTAGATTCGGCACTATTTTAATTCGGAGATTTGGTTCCGAATCGAACCGAACCGAATCGCACATGTCTACTATCTAGGTATTTTTTCAACACAGAATATCATGGGAACAAAGTACATATTATAATAGAAGTAAATTGGAAACTTTTTAAAATAGTATGTTCTATCTCAATCACAAAATACATTTTTTGAGTCTCATTTCCCTTTAAGCAAGGTATTTCCAGACAGCTGCAAACAAACATGTTGCATATTTATAAAATAGGAATTCCATGATCCTGCCACACATTATCATGTTGTTGTTTTGTATTGCTAGAGATATCTCTTGATATAGGCGCACATGTAGCGCCGAAACGCATAGCAAACATCTGTTTTTGAACATACTGATTAACAGTGACGTGCACTTTCAGATAATTCATCATTTTTGGAGGACTGTGACGGATATCAGTGCTGATATTGGAGCAGTTCACTCTTTACCGATTTCCCGATTGGCCAGCCGAATACACGTGTTGAGGCAAGTCACATGACCGTAGACCCTGGGGAGACTTCGGGTGAGTGTGAACGCTGAGATTACGCTTGAAATTCAGAGAACACATTGGTGATTTAATAGATTACAAGGGGCCTCAAACAGGATTAAATCGATGCGGTAAGAGTGTTCCAAGGAATACAAAACGTCATTTTATCAACTGAACTTCATATTGGATGAATCAGTGTCTGCTATACAGAGAATCTTTTTTTGAGACTTTGCTTTATGGTGGTAACATCTGGATTTTAAATATATGGTGCTAATATAGGATGCATATTTATTTATTAATTATTGTATTATTTATTAATTATTGTATGTTGTGGCCACAACGTTTTTTGAGAATTAATTTTACTCTCTATGAAATATAGATCTATTTATATTTAGGTTTGCTATTTTTTTTTTTTTACTTTATTTTATTTAAACTTTTATCAGTTTATATTGACCCCTGCGTTCAGCGCTTCCCATTTTTTTCATTTGTTTAAACCTATTTTTTCCATGTTGGGAGATCACGGATATTTTGTGGGTGAGCATAGGGGTGAGCACTTAAGACAATTCTTGCCTGTTTTCTCTAAAATGTCTACAACAATCAGATTGACTAAATGTAGAGAAAAGTCACACAAACATTTTTTATGACCACATATTAATCTGGTCTAATAATCTCATTCTGCATGACACATATAGTTGCAGCATTAGAGCAAAAAATCTGGCCAATCTTCATTTAGTTTAAAAAAAAAAAAAAAATTGCTCTGTTTGCGGCTGTTTGCTTGCGTCTGTTTTTTTTCGCTTGTATTACAAATTGAATGTAAATGCAATCACTTGAGTGTTATTGAAGTTAACATGCGTCAGGATAGAACGACCTCAGAGCTCTGGTTAACTGTTTTGCAAAATCAAAAATATATTACAAAGTACAGTTACATTCATAATACCATTTAATAAGAATAATTAAAAAAATATTGCGCAAAAAGTTATAAGGGCTAAGAGGTATGAGGTCTCAGGTGTTAGAAAAATAAAGCAGGGCTTTAACATAGAGATACATACATATACATGTCTAAAGATGTATATACTGTATATATATATATATATATATATATATATATATATATATATATATATATACACACACACACGTGTACGTATGTATTTATTTAGGTATACATGTATTTACAGACATATATACACATATAAACACATAAATACATATGTACACATATATAGACATATATAGAAGTGCATTGGAGACCCTTGCAGTTAAAGGGACATTCCGGTCAAAATGTAAATACACATAGATGAATTACATATTTTAATATAAACAAATATTTGCATTATACAGGTATTAGCAGAAATGATTCTAGTAAAAGTTATCACTGTTTTAGTCTTAACATTTTTCTCTGCACGTGTGTGTGAATCATAGCTAGAAATTCTCAGTGCACCAGCATTTAAAATATTGCAGCTTCCCTGAGAGCCAGTGGGGCTTGTATCATGTCAGCAATTAACAAATTGAGTCATTGCCAGATGGTACAAGCACCTTAGGCTCTCTGAGTAAGTGTTGTGTTTAAAATGCTGGTGCACGGCGCATACTTAAATACACTTTTGAAACAGCTATAGCTTTTATAAGAAACAGTTTTGCTACTACATGTATATTACAAAAATGTTTCTATTCAAATCTGAAATGCATACATGTGGTTTTCAATTTTGGGTTGGAATGTCCCTTTAAGTAAATGAAAACATGAAAAGTCATATTTATGTAATATTCATATTTAATAAAGGTTTTAACTATGTATTTACTGTAATATTTCACATTTAAATGTTCTGCACATAGCAGTATTAATAAATAGATATTCCTATATATATATCTGTATATATCTATATCTATACATAATCATGTATATATTTATATATATGTATAAATATATATAAATATATATATATATACATATAAGTATCCTATATACAGGACCGTCTTTAACACAGGGCAAAAGGGGCAGCTGCCCAGGGCCCAGTCTTTGTTGGTTCATGCCAGTCTGCTGATGTCAGTCCTAATACTGTCACAGTCAAAAGTTCTCTGCTTATATTTATTTGTGAGAAACTGTGCCAGACTGTGCTGGGATCATGTGACATGCCAAGCTAGTGCCATGTGTTGTTTTAGGTGTGCACTGTGCAGCACTGAATGCTAAGCCCTAACTCGGCATCCAACCAATCATTATGTATAAGAAAAGGTTCTGCTGGGGTTACAACTGTTACCAGGTAACTGCTCTGGTGGTGGGGATTATTCAGGGTAGGGCTGACTGTAGGCGCATGCAGCAGAAAGCTGGAGAGGCAGGCACGTGAGGATTTGAACATCTGTGCAGCTGCAGAAACTGTTCTCTTCAGTCTTGAGGCACACATACATTGTATTTTTAATATTGGATTATATATTGGAGTGTGTACATAAATTTGTGTGTGCTCTGTAGTGTGTGTTTGTGTGCACATGTATATGTGTATGCTCTGGAGAGTGTGTGTGTGTACATGTGTATGCTCTGGAGAGTGTGTGTGTATACATGTGTATGTGTATGCTCTGGAGAGTGTGTGTGTGTGTATATGTATATGTGTATGCTCTGGAGAGTGTGTGTGTGCACATGTATATGTGTATGCTCTGGAGAGTGTGTGTGTGTACATGTATATGTGTATGCTCTGGAGAGTGTGTGTGTATACATGTGTATGTGTATGCTCTGGAGAGTGTGTGTGTGTGTATATGTATATGTGTATGCTCTGGAGAGTGTGTGTGTGCACATGTATATGTGTATGCTCTGGAGAGTGTGTGTGTGTGTACATGTATATGTGTATGCTCTGGAGAGTGTGTGTGTACATGTGTATGCTCTGGAGAGTGTGTGTGTATACATGTGTATGTGTATGCTCTGGAGAGTGTGTGTGTGTACATGTATATGTGTATGCTCTGGAGAGTGTGTGTGTACATGTGTATGCTCTGGAGAGTGTGTGTGTATACATGTGTATGTGTATGCTCTGGAGAGTGTGTGTGTGTGTGTACATGTATATGTGTATGCTTTGGAGAGTGTGTGTGTACATGTGTATGCTCTGGAGAGTGTGTGTGTATACATGTGTATGTGTATGCTCTGGAGAGTGTGTGTGTGTGTATATGTATATGTGTATGCTCTGGCGAGTGTGTGTGTGCACATGTATATGTGTATGCTCTGGAGAGTGTGTGTGTGTACATGTATATGTGTATGCTCTGGAGAGTGTGTGTGTGTACATGTGTATGCTCTGGAGAGTGTGTGTGTATACATGTGTATGTGTATGCTCTGGAGAGTGTGTGTGTGTATATGTATATGTGTATGCTCTGGAGAGTGTGTGTGTATACATGTGTATGTGTATGCTCTGGAGAGTGTGTGTGTATTCATGTGTATGTGTATGCTCTGGAGAGTGTGTGTGTGTGTATATGTATATGTGTATGCTCTGGCGAGTGTGTGTGTGCACATGTATATGTGTATGCTCTGGAGAGTGTGTGTGTGTACATGTATATGTGTATGCTCTGGAGAGTGTGTGTGTGTACATGTGTATGCTCTGGAGAGTGTGTGTGTATACATGTGTATGTGTATGCTCTGGAGAGTGTGTGTGTGTATATGTATATGTGTATGCTCTGGAGAGTGTGTGTGTATACATGTATATGTGTATGCTCTGGAGAGTGTGTGTGTATTCATGTGTATGTGTATGCTCTGGAGAGTGTGTGTGTGTGTATATGTATACGTGTATGCTCTGGAGAGTGTGTGTGTGCACATGTATATGTGTATGCTCTGGAGAGTGTGTGTGTGTACATGTATATGTGTATGCTCTGGAGAGTGTGTGTGTGTGTGTATGTGTATGCTCTGGAGAGTGTGTGTGTATTCATGTGTATGTGTATGCTCTGGAGAGTGTGTGTGTGTGTATATGTATACGTGTATGCTCTGGAGAGTGTGTGTGTGCACATGTATATGTGTATGCTCTGGAGAGTGTGTGTGTGTACATGTATATGTGTATGCTCTGGAGAGTGTGTGTACATGTATATGTGTATGCTCTGGAGAGTGTGTGTGTGTGTGTGTATGTGTATGCTCTGGAGAGTGTGTGTGTGTACATGTATATGTGTATGCTCTGGAGAGTGTGTGTACATGTGTATGTGTATGCTCTGGAGAGTGTGTGTGTGTGTATATGGGTTAGGGGAGTTTGTTATGTTAGGCATTCCCTTGGTATTCATGAAAGTGGTAATTTTGCTGTACAGTAGCTGTCTAAACAATAAATATGCAGTGAATATCCCAAAACTGGTGAGAAGCTTTTAGGGGGCCCCAAAATAAATTCTTGCACCGGGGCCCTGTAGACATTAGGTCCAACACTGATGTTTACTATGCAATGCCGTGCATTGCATTAAATATTTATGTACTTAAAATATATATAAATAAATTAAAAAACAACATTTAATTAATTAGTAAATATTTTAAATTAATCCACAGTGGAGGAATTTATATATTTATTTACTTATTAGTAGGTCCAGTTTCACATATTGCAATTTATTTCATATTTTTTTGCAAATGATTAGCCCAACAGTGGATGATCCACTGCTGGGCTAATGGTTTAAAAAAAAAAAAATGATTTAGTTGTTTTTTGGGGTGTTGGGGTGGAGAGCGAAATTGCATCGGGGGGGCGGGGGGCCCAAGGAAATGTTTGCCCAGGGCCCAGTCAGTATTAAAGACGGCCCTGCCTATATAATAAAAGGCCAAGTGTGTTTGTCCGAAGCTGTCATGCGCAGTAGACAGCACAGCACGAGGACAAACACACCTGGCCTTTGAGAGTCCCTAAGTCTCTGCTCTTCAGTGCGAGCAGAAGTGTGCGTGACCGAGCGTGGCCGGGTGCGTGGCCGGGGGCATGGTCGATTGCGAGGGCCATGAGGGGACGTGGCAAAGCGTGAGGACCGTGAGGGGCGTGGCTAAGTGTGAAGGGGGCGGGGTCAGGCGGCCCGTGAAAGGCTGTGCAGTGAGAGCTCAAAACAGCTCAAAGAGGGGAGAGAGGGGGTAGGGAAAAGATAAGAAAGGTGAGAGAGATCAAGAGGGGAGATAAAGGGAGCACAAGAGAGACAGCAAAAGAGAGGGGGAGAGACAGCAAAAGAGAGGGGGAGGGAGAGCAAAAGAGAGGGGGAGGGAGAGCAAAAGAAAGGGGACAGAGAGATCAAAAGAGAGGGGGGGGAGAGAAAGAGAGGGGGAGGGGGGAGAGAGAGAGAGAGAGAGAGAGAGAGGGGAGGAGAGAGAGAGAGAGAGAGAGAGGGGGGGGGGAGGAGGAGAGAGAGAGAGGGGAGAGAGAGGGGAGAGAGAGGGGGAGGGAGAGAGAGAGGGGGAGGGAGAGAGAGAGGGGGAGGGATAGAGAGGGGGAGGGAGAGAGAGAGGGGAGGGGGAGTGAGAGAGAGAGGGGAGTGAGAGTGAGAGAGAGAGGGGAGGGGGAGAGAGAGGGGAGGGAGAGAGAGAGAGGAGGGGGAGGGAGAGAGAGAGGGGAGGGGGTGTGAGAGAGAGAGGGGGAGATAGAGAGGGAGAGAGATAGAGGGGAGAAAGAAAGGAGAGAGAGGGGGGAGAGAGAGAGGGGGGAGAGAGAGAGAGAGGGGAGAGAGAGAGAGGGAGAGAGAGGGGAGAGAGAAAGGAGAGAGAGAGGGGAGAGAGAGAGGGGAGAAAGAGAGAGAGGGGGAGAGAGAGAGAGGGGGGAGGGAGAGAGGGGGAGGGAGAGAGAGAGGGGGAGGGAGAGAGAGGGGGAGGGAGAGAGAGGGGGAGGGGGAGGGAGAGAGAGAGAGAGAGAGAGATAGAGAGAGGGGAGGGGGAGTGAGAGAGAGAGGGGAGGGAGAGAGAGAGGGGAGGGAGAGAGAGAGAGGGGAGGGGGAGAGAGAGAGGGGAGGGAGAGAGAGAGGGGAAGGGGAGGGAGAGAGAGAGGGGGAGATAGAGAGGGAGAGAGAGAGGGGAGAGAGGGGGGAGAGAGAGGAGGGAGAGAGAGGGGAGAGAGAAAGGAGAGAAAGGGGAGAGAGAGAGAGAGAGAGAGAGAGAGAGAGAGAGAGGGGGGGGGGGAGAGAGAGGGGAGAAAGAGAGAGAGGGGGAGAGAGAGGGGGAGAGAGAGAGAGAGAGAGAGAGAGAGAGGGGGGGGGAGAGAGAGAGAGGGGAAGGGGAGGGAGAGAGAGAGGGGGAGATAGAGAGGGAGAGAGAGAGGGGAGAGAGGGGGGAGAGAGAGGAGGGAGAGAGAGGGGAGAGAGAAAGGAGAGAAAGGGGAGAGAGAGAGAGAGAGAGAGAGGGGGGGGGGGAGAGAGAGAGGGGAGAAAGAGAGAGAGGGGGAGAGAGAGAGAGAGAGAGAGAGGGGGGGAGAGAGAGGGGAGAGAGAGAGAGATAGAGGGGAGAGAGCGCAAAAGAAGAGGGGAGAGAGCGCAAAAGAGGGGGGGAGAGAGAGCGCAAAAGAGGGGGGGAGAGAGAGTGCGCAAAAGAGGGTGGGATAGAGAGAGCGCAAAAGAGAGGGGGAGAGAGAGTGCAAAAGAGAGGGGGGAGAGAGAGAGCTCAAAAGAGAGGGGAGAGAGAGAGTGCAAAAGAGGGGGGGAGAGAAAGCGCAAAAGAGAGGGCAAGGGTTGGGACTGCTGTACCCTGCAAAAAATGGCCCGTGTGAACGGGCTTTAGGAATAGTAATTATATATTTGTGCAAAAAAACAACATGTAGAAATAAGAATAAATAGAACATATTCTTTTACGGGAAGAACATTGGAATTTGAAATATTAATATTTTTATGTCGGATTAGCGTACTTGACAACATCCAATCAGGTTTGTGCGTGAGTAGGGTGTTAGTTTTTTCCCTCTTCGTTTCTTCCATTGATTTCAATGCTGGGAATAGGTTATCGCACATGCAATATTGTAAGTTCGGCTTTTTATGTGCGTAGGGTTATTTTCAAAAACATGTTGAGTCATGCACAATAAAGAAACTTTGCTGTATACTTTATTTATTTTGTCCCCTTTTCATGTAATTTTACCTCTGAAAACTGTGGATTTTTTAATTCTCAGAGCTGTAAATACACAACACAGACTTCCCAAAGTTACCCCTGCTACATACATTTCCCTCATTGGCTTAAGCAGATGGAAACTGCAAAAACAATACATTTTTATCAGCTTATATTCAGCCATTTTTAAGAAAAAAACAAAGATGTTTAACCGTGTCGTTAAAGTTGAGTATAACTTAAAGGCTTGGTCATGAAAGATTCTATGTTGAATCAAATTGAGCATAGAACAATTATAATGAAATCTCAAATACAAAATGTGTTTTACAACATCCTTAAAAAAAATCATGTTTCAATAAATGAATATATAGTACAATTATTTATCTCCAAAAGTTGTGCTGATCCATTTGTCTTGAGAAAGTCAGGGTAAGACAGACGAAACGCGTAGATGGGATCAGAGTAAAAGCTATATTGCCACATGCGGGAAGGTGCTTACAAGCATTACACCATTTGCCTTAACGGAGGATAAAGATTGGGCGAGCGCACAGCTGATTGCCAGGAAAGCCGCCCCAGAGCCGCATACGAACTATACTTGTTTTAAGGCGCTTTTATTTCTTGTTTCTAGTAAGTACATATGGTTATGTGCTCAAATAAATTTGTATCTTCTTTACCTTGAATCGAGGATGCGCTTCTCTGTTCTTATGTTCCATTTCAAAAGTAACTTAGGGGAAATATTATTGTGCCAATACAAGGAAAATAAGCAGAGCGTCTGGCCATGAACCTCCCCGACAGCCACCCACTTGGCCCAGGCACACCCCATCTCTACCAGCACCTGGTAAATTCACTACTCCTGCTACAGTTCTGCCCACACATCTCCAGGGAGCCACCTCCCAAGCTTCCCAAATCCTCCAGCAAAAGTTGTGAGATTTACATATATGTGCAATAAGAAAATGCTGTAATGAGTTAAATCCTTTCCTCATTGCACTATTGCTTGCATAAAACTATGTATGCTACACATGCAAATAAAGTCAGCTCCTGAGTGACAATGCACTGTCATTCCTGTACAGAACACCATCGACACAGCCAATCACAAGTGACTTATGTGCCAGCCACCAACAACCAACTGTGTTTCTGTGTGGAAATACATTGCTGCTGCTGCAGCTGTGATAGTTTTATGTATGTGTTTAACCCCTTAAATAGAAAATTTCCTTGCTGCCATTTTTTGTCTTTTTTAATTTATACAAACAAATCAATGTCCAATTCTCAACTAAATCTACAAGGACTGATCATATTTAAATTGAATAAACCTATGTTCTAGCCAAACCATGAAATTCAATTTTGGGGTTTCCTGTTCCTGTGTTGCTGAACCAGGGTCCTATATGGATCTCAAATGCTTAAAAAAAAGTAAAACAATATTTGTGCAATCTTTACGTTTTTCTAGTTTTGCTTCCACCACATCTTAATAAATATACAACATGATTGGTATTACAAGTAACAGAAGATCAAATATTGCAACGTTTACCATTGGATGTAGTTTGCAAGTTTTTCATATCGTTATTTGCAATATTTGGTTAGCACAAGCTGGGTTTTGCTCACACAAACTTATTTTGCTTTTTGGCCTCTCTAGAGAGAAAGGTGGACCACGCAGAAAGTCCAAGTACTTTAACAGGACTAAAGTGCTGCTAATGTGCTTGGGCTTTATGTTATGTATTGGGGTTTGAGTTCAAAGGCCCATTGGTTAGCTTGTACCCATTAAGAAATTGCACAAATGCTGGACAAAACTCATAGAAAACAAGTTTGATTTATTATGAGATTCCCAAACTAAAAGCTAAACTAAGAACCTAGAGTGTAGGACAGTTGACATCTCTTCAACATCTCAGTTCACTCTTTTAACAACAAAATAACCCAGGCAGCCCAGTTCAATAAATAAAACTTTATATTAATTGTCTAGATTAAAACATAACTTGTGTATTGCAGAAACAATAACCTGAATTTATCCCCTGACAGGTTTCAGTTCTTGGGGACTTTAGTCTGTTCACCTCTAAGATATATTGCTCATTTAAGGTATATATTGGAATGTATAAAGGTATTTATGACATTACTTACTGGAATCCTGAAAAATTAGCTCGTGAACCTTTTTCCCATAGATATTGCTGGCTGAACAGATCACTTGAGGCAACTGGGATTCTTTCTGTAGCGTCAGGATGCTACTGACCATGTATCCATTTCTTTGGGAATGCACAAAGCCAGGGTCCAGCTCACTGACAGAAAGGTTTTTCTCTGGAAGCTCAAACAAAATAACAGGATCTGGGTTGGATTTAACGGTGCACATACATTGAACCGTGTCCTTTGTAACTGTACATTTAGACTCAGGTAAAACCAATGGTGAAACTGAAAGAAATAGGAAAACTGCTTTAGTACATTGTCAGCGATTTAAAAAAAAAAAAAAGCTAATTACAGAATATTGAACTGTGGTGGTAAAGAAAGTAGGCATATAAAAAGAATGTGCACATTTTTATAATAGAATATATTGGAAAGTTTTTTTAAAGGGACATTAAACTGCTGTGTACAACTACAAAAGTAAAGTTACTATGCACTATGTCATTTCATCCTGTGCCTGCAGCTTTTTAAAAATCAGTTTTCCTGTTTTAATAGCTTAAAGGTGCCAGATACTGAAGCTCCACCTCTTTGTACTGGGAGCTGCCATCTTGGAGCTCAGGTATTCTCACAGCCTGTGACAGAAGCTGTGCACACTCACAGATCAGTATTACAGCTGTATCATTTGCTTGGAGTTAGTGTGCATAAGACATCATCATGTGAGCTTTACATTTTTGCATTTTTTACACAGTTTTACAGTTATACAAAATATAATTTTAAAAAAGCACTGAACAATAATATAAAGCAATGCAGCCACATCAAACATATACAGCTTCTGCTCTGTTATCATGCACCCTAACCAGGAGCGCATTATATAGCAGTAAAAAATGGACAATATTACTTATTTGTGAGTGTGCACTACTTCTGTGAGAATACTTGAGTTGAGCTAGAGATGGTGGCGCCCAGTATGAACAGGCGGAGCTTCAGTATCTAGCACATTTTAACCCCTTAAGGACCCAGCATTTCAGACAACAACTTGCCCAAAAGACCAGAGATTTAGAAAACTAATTTGGAAAGAGTTGCAGGAACAGGATGAAATGCAATAACATTTGCCTAGATTACGAGTTTTGCATTACGGCTATTACCACTGAAAAATTGTTCATTGCGCTGGAATGGCCGGTAACGCATATTACGAGTTGCGGCATTATAGGCTGTAATGCAAGCATTTTCGCGTTAACGCAACATCCTTTCCGCACTCAAAAAGTGTGTTTAAAAATGGTGTACCTTGCATTCCTATTGGCTGTTCAAATCAGCTAATAGGATTTCAGTAGCTCTCATCCTATTGGCTGATTTACATTTGAAGAATCAAATCAGCCAATAGGAATGCAAGGTACGCCATTTTTAAATGGGTACCTTGCATTCATCTTCAGTGTATGGCGGTGATCGTATGAAGAGGACGCTCAGCGCAGTATGTCTTTGCCGGTCCTGGATAGCTTCACTCCACACCGCCGGGATGAAGCTAGAAGACGCTCCCGTGATGGATGAAGATGTCGCCGCCTGGATGGAGATTGATGTCCGGACTTCAGGAACCGCGAGTAGATTTTATGGGGTTAGTGTTAGTGGGGGGTTTTTATTTTTTGGCTGTGTTTTTATTTTAGATTAGGGTTTTTTGGGCACTGTAAAAGAGCTGAATGCCCTTTTAAGGGCAGTAAAAGAGCTGAATGCCCTTTTAAGGGCAATGCCCATACAAATGCCCCTTTAGGGGCAATGGGTAGCTTAGGTTTTATTTAGACTTAGGTTTTTTATTTTGGCAGGTTGGTTGGGTGGGGGGTTTTACTGTTGGGGGGACTTTGCATTTTTTGTATATAAAAGAGCTGTTTAACTTAGGGCAATGCCCTACAAAAGGCCTTTTTAAGGGTTATTGGTAGTTTATTGTAGATTAGGGGTGTTATTATTTTGGGGGGCTTTTTAATTTTTATAGGGCTATTAGATTAGGTGTAATTGTTTTTATTTTTGATAATTTTGTTTATTATTTTTTGTAAGCTTAGAGGGTTTTTTTGTTGTAATTTTAGTGTTTTTTATTTTTTGTAATGTTAGATTCTTTTTGTAGCTTTAGGTTCTTTTAAAATTGTAATTTTGGAATTTTAATTGGTAGTTTTTTTATTTTATTAGAATAGTTATGTTAGGTTAATTTATAGTTTAATCTTAGGTCTTTTTGTTATTTCACAGTTAAGTTTTTATTTATTTTAAGATAGTTATATTGTACTTTTAATTTAAAGTTAGGGGGTGCTAGGTTTAGGGGTTAATAGTTTAATTTAGTGTTTTGCGATGTGGGGTCCAGTGGTTTAGGGGTTAATAGGTTTAATTTATTACTTAAGGTGTGGAGGGCTGGCGGTATAGGGGTTAATAGGTTTATTTATTATTTGCGATGTGGGGGGCCAGCGGTTTAGGGGTTAATAGGTTTATTTTGTGTCAGCAATGTCGGGGAGAGGCAGATTATGGGTTAATAACTTCTGTTAGTGTCGGCTATGTCATGGAGCAGCGGATTAGGGGTTAATAATTTTATTTAGGTGTCGGCGATGTCGGGGGCGGCAGATTAGAGGTGTTTAGACATAGGGGCATATTTATCAATGTGCGAGCAAACATGATATGAAGTAGCGTATCATGTCCGCCGCACATCGATAAATGCTGACAGCATACGCTGTCTGCATTTATCATTGCACCAGCAGTTCTTGTGAACTGCTGGTGCAATGCCGCCCCCTGCAAATTCGTAGCCAATCAGCAGCTAGCAGAGGGTGTCAATTAACCTGATCATATTCGATCGGGTTGATTTCTGTCCGCCTCCTCAGAGCAAGCGGACAAGTTATGGAGCAGCAGTCTTTATCCGCTGCTTCATAACTTCTGTTTCCCGCGAGCCTGAAGGCTTGCAGGAAACAAGGGGCATCAAGCTCCATACGGAGCTTGATAAATATGCCCCTAGGGGTTTATGTTAGGGTGTTAGGTTTAAACGTAACTTTCTTTTCCCCATAGACATCAATTGGGTTGCATTACGGCGATTTTCCTTTCTGCGATCGCAGATATTAGTTTTTTCTAAAACTCTCTCCCCATTGATGTCTATGGGGGAAAGCATGCACGAGCACGTAAACTCAGCCCTTGGCTTTTTTGCAGTATGGAGCTTAACGCACCATACCGCACAGCACAAGGAGATTTTTCAGTAACTCATAATGGCAGAGCTATGGAAAGTGCGGAACCGCTCATTTTATTTTGTTCCTTATGCACCTGGTATAGCGCAAAACTCATAATCTAGGTGAATGTGAATAGCTACTATTCCTTTGTAAGTTACAAAGGATGGAGGCGGCGCCAAAAAAAGGCTATCTGGCACTCAAACAATTAATTTCTATGAAAAACTTATAAGTTTCAAGTTCAAAAATTATTAATATGTCAGTTTAGGAGAGATGGCTCTAAATTACTCACAATGGATTGGCAGCTAACAATATATATATCTAAACAATTGGACCTTAGGATCTGGTTTGAATTATTTATATTTCTTTATGTTAACTCAGACCAATATATTAAATTATTGATTCCTAAAAAATGCAAGGTGCTGCAGGTTCTAATATCGAAAAACTGTTTTTTATTACAAATTTACAGATAAATTCATATAAGTTGATGTGGGTTCAAAATATATATAAAAAAAAATATATATATATAAAAAAATATATTCACTAAAATACTAAGACACCGGTGCCCAATAGTTCTTAAAAATGTAAATAATAAGACCTATTAGAGTCAGATCAGCAGGCTAAAAACAAACATTAGATAAATTATTACAACACTCTAATCATCCATTCGCTGTGGAGTGGATTATCTACTAAAAAACTTTTAACAAAGACCAATTCTAATTCTCAGTTCAAATACTTGATATTGGCTAAAATTAAATGAAGCTCAAGACGAGCTGTTATACAAATGACCGGATTGAACAAAATATGTGGTGGCCACTTCTGCTAATTGACACAGTTCTTTGTGTGTTAGGACACTATTGAGAGTCTGTATTAAAATGATGTAAGCATACTCGTGTATGCAGTGTTGTCTGGCAATCTCCGTAAGGGCTTGAAAGTCTCTTAAGCAGCAATCACCTGTATAGATGTATGATAATGTTTTGCAAGGTGCTTGTTAGTCTCTTTTTATAATCAGAGTGCCTGTGTTTAGACGTTCTTCACACTCCAATTTAACAAGCAATGTTTGAGATTGGAAACACTCACCCGATCTCTCAGTGATTCAGGCAGCAATTCTTCAGCCTGTTTGTCTGCGTCCCGCCGGGGTCGTGTTGAATCACTTTAAATAAGTGTCAGCAGTCTTCTCTGGATTCCTTTAGTGTGCACACTGTTGTATCATCCGTTCATCTATACTCCTACCGTCTGATCAGGTTATTCAGGTGTTTTTCTGGCGTGACGGTCCTGGGAGTAGAAGTGTCTCTGTGTATTTTTCCTCTGCAGGGCTGGATAGTAGTCAAGTCTACGCGTTTCAACTCACCAGGGAGCCTTTGTCAAGATGCCTACGTCCAGCTGGAGTCGTTTATTTAAAGGGATTCTCATTAACCCCTTCATTGTTTTCAATTAATGTATTCTCAACATGTCCTTATCACCTACTTTCTACTTGTCAATGCCCCATTCTTAATATTCAACCAGTGTATTTGTTTCAGATTCACTTCTAATATGTGAGAATAACCACTTAATAAGATGTGAAAAAAACCACTTAAAAGTAAATTGACTGTTTTAAATCTCAATCCTGTTAACCCCATAGCACCTTACATTAATTATTTAGACATCAATAATCTCCAACAATAAAATACAAAATTTGATTATAAATAGGGCACTTAGAATACTAAATAACGGATTCCGTTTTTCAATAATAATTTACATGAATGTCCGTTTACATAAATAATCTCACAGATTCGAACTCACAACCTTTGTGGTGAGAAACCTACTTCTTATCCATTATGCTACCATTGTAGCTTTAATTCCTCTGTTCATATTGTAGTACTTAGCTTATTTACCCTTATATGTCACTTTGGAAATTAAAAGGTTTATTCCATATTTCTTACTTGTATTCAAACTCTTATCCTTTGTAATCGGAAACTTACTTCTTAACCATTATGCTACCATTGTGGCTTTACTTCCTCAATTCATAATGTAATATTTAACTTGTTTACCCTTATATATCACTTAAGAAAATAAAGATTTATCCCAACATTTCTAACTTGTATTCGAACCCTGGTACTTTATGTTTGCAAGGTTAGAGCCTTACTCATTGAGCTAATCACCAAGTCTCCTTTTCATATGTCCTATATAACTATATCTTTTTTTTATTTTATTTTTTTATTATTAGTCCAAAATATTCATTGGCCAGAATATATGGATTAAAAAAGGACCCTCCCTATCTAGAGCTACAGTTAGCTCATTCGACTATATATAAAGTATAGATTACTTAAGTTGAGTGTGAAAAAGAATTTATTTGGAAATAAAAATGGTAATAGCCTTAGTCAAGATCATGAATATCTTAACTCATAATTTAAAAGTCTATGTCATGGTTAGTTTCAGTCTTTAGATGGAATGGATGAATTATAAATTTTATATAAAAGAATTCAAATCCATTTCGCTATTAAGTCCATTAGGGTGAAGTGTTCCAAAATTAAAAATGAATTCTGCTTCATGTTTTAACAGTTTCATCCCTATGTTTCCTCTTCTCCCATCTGATACTACTTTTTTAACTCCCCAAAATTTTAGGGCATTGGTGTTACTATTATGAACCTCTTTGAAATGCTTATACAGAATGGTATCTTCCCTCAGATATTCTATCGCTAGGATATGTTCACGTATACAGTCTTTTAATTTCCGTCCCGTTTGTCCAAAGTACCTTAAATTGCAGTTACATTCTAGCATATAAACAATATTAGTATCTGTACATCTTATGATGTCTGTTATTTTAATTAATCTTCCATCTTTATCGATTTTATCTGTTTTAATTTTGTGCTATGTTTACAGGATTTGCACTGATGGCACGGAAAAAAGCCTTCAATTTTTTCTCCTTTTAGGGTTTTGTATCCTTTATTGCACATTTGTTTTCCATTTCTAAATTCACTGGGTGCTAATATTGATTTGAGATTTTTCTCCTTTTTATAGATGAATCTCGGGTTCCTTCCTATACTAGGCCCTATTAGTGGGTCTTTCAATAACAAGTGCCAGTGTTTCTTAATTATTCCTTGAAATTGTTTATGGTTAGCTGAGTAAGTTGTAATTAACGGTATATCCAGTGTTCCTTTCCCCTCTTCATTCTAGGCTTATCTTTTTTCATTAGCAGTTCTTCTCTATCTATACTCTTAACTTTGTTTGCTATTTGTGTGATTCTGTTGGTATCATATCCCTTTTGACCAAATCTTTTAATAAGCACTTTTGACTGTTCCTCAAAATCTCCTATATCAGTACAGTTCCTTCTAACACGTAGTAATTGACACTTTGGTATGTTCTTTTTCCATTTGGTATGATGACAACTCTCTGAATCTATATAATTATTAGAGTCGACTTTTTTAAAGAAGGTCTTTGTTTTTATTTCTATTTCTATATCTAGATAGTTTATTCTATGATTACTACTCTCATAAGTGAAATTTAAGCCAAACTTGTTGGAGATAAGGTCATCAATGAACAATTCCAATAATTCTGTGTCTCCCTTCCATATTAAAAACAGGTCGTCGATGTAACGTCTATAGAGCACAAGGTTCGCACCCCATGGGGATTGATCTATAACTTCATTCTCAAATACTCCCATGAACAAATTAGCATAACTGGGTGCGAACCTTGTGCCCATAGCCGTACCCTTCACCTGTAGAAAGTATCCATTCTCAAATTTAAAATAATTATTGTTCAATATGAACTTAATACATTGCAGCAGGAATCTACTCTGTGTGCTAGTCATCTCTGGATCATTATTGAAAAACCGCTCAATTGCTTGTAAACCCAAATTGTGTTCTATGTTCGTGTAGAGGGAGCTGACGTCACAGGTGACTAGCACAAAGTTATCTTCCCATTTTACATCCGTTAATATTCTCAAAAAATGTGCAGAATCTGATATATATGAGGGGAGTTCTTTCACATAGTTCTGTAAGAAATAGTCAATATACTGTGATAGATTAGAGGTAATTGAGTCAATACCTGATATTATCGGGCGTCCTGGTGGTTCTTTCAGATTTTTGTGAATCTTCGGTAGGAAGTAAAAGATAGGAGTTCTAAAGTTTTTAATTAATAAAAAATTATATTCTGAATCTGTCAGCAAATTTGTTACTTTTGCTTCTTCAAGCATTGTTCTTAATCTACTTTGATAGTCATCACCCGGATCATTTAGAAGTTTTTTGTATGTTGAAGTGTCATTTAATAATCTATAAGCCTCAGTTTTATAATACATATTGCTCATAATCACAACTCCTCCCCCTTTATCAGCTTGCTTTATCACTATATCTGATCTTGACTGTAGTTCTCTAAGGATTGTTTTTTCTTTCAAACTCAGATTCCACTTCTTATTTTGTTTAATGTCCATTTCGTCTAGATCTTGTTTGACCATTTTTTCAAAGGACTCTATATAATTTCCTTTCTCTTGTGTTGGAAAGAATTTAGACTTTGCTCTAAAGTTGGTATGTTTATATCCCTTCTTAGTCTCATCTGATTTATTGTCAACAATCGGATTCTTTAAAAAATACTTCTTTAGGGTTAGTCTTCTCACAAATTGGTTAATATTTATATAGTGTTCGAATTTATTCATTGTAGAGGTAGGGGCAAAGGATAACCCTCTTTTAAGTATATCCTCTTGTGTAGCAGTTAACTGTGTTTCACTGAGATTAAAAATTCCACTATTTTCAGTTTCAGTGTATGTTGTACTCTGACCTTTATTTACAGCTAGAATTCTTAGTTCTCTATTTCTTGCCCTTCCTCTTCCCCCTCTCTTCTTCTCTTTCCTTTCGGTGGGTCGTAATTTCTGTCCTGACCCACTCCTAAAAAATGGGATGATGTACTAGCTCTGGGAGGGGATTGCTCAGCTGTTCTTAAAGTGTTGAATCTATTGTACGTTGGAACCCTCCAGTTTTCTTGCACTGGTTCTATCTTTCTATTTAATCCATATGATTCATTCACTCTATTATACCAACCTCGTTGGTGATTCCTATTTCCATTGAAATAACCATTATGTCTATTCCCATTTCTTTCCCTCTGAGCCCTAGTATCATTTCTTTCAAACTCTCTTTTTTCATAATCTCTATAATAATGATCATAATTCCTCTGATTGTAATGGTGGTTCCTATTCTTATAACCCGATTGGTTCAAATATCTCCTATGATCTCTAGATCTATTCCTACCATAATAGTCACTATCCATATAGTCTTCCCTAGATCTCCTTTCCGTTCTCCCATTTCTTTTTATCTGATCTCCATACTGTCCCTGGTCCCAATTTTCATAGACGGTAGTATTTCTAATATTAGTTGAATTATAAGTTTCTTTCTTATCTCCCTGTTGCATCTGTCTTTGAACTTGTAGTTCTTTAGTGGGTCTTTCTTCCTGTCTATTCTGTGGCCTATTTTCCTTCTTTTTACTAAATAATATATTGTTCTTTTTATTACCAGTATTTTGTATATTTCCTCCTTGTCCTGTTTCTAAATCTTCATCACTTTTATAGTCCTCTCTATCCCTATTGAACTTTTTCCATTTATTATTTAGTAGATCGATATTGAGTTCGCCTAATTTTCTAATGATTTCACTCTCTTTCTCCTGGGATTTCATATCCTTCTTTATTAATTCAAACATTGTTTTGGATTTATTCAGCTCTTCATTGATTTCTTTTAAAGCAATATTCCTTGTTTTATAATAATCTTAATTAAATCAAAGGAAGCTTTTTCTAATACGTCAAACCATTCTATCTTTAGATCTGTTTTTAAATTGAATGTACAATCTTTCTTTAAGCGTAGTCCTCTTGGGACCATCCCTACTTCTATATATTTCGCCATAAATTTCAATTCTGTTTTTATTTTTAGTTCTTTTGTAAGCAAATCATCAAGCCCATTTAAGGTGGTATTAATATCTAAATTTGGAGTAGCAAAGGGGACGTCTACTGTCTGAATATTGTTTTCCATTGAAACATCAATGGCTAATAGTAATGTATCTCTTGTCTTAAAGATATCCATTCTACTCTACTTGTATATGTATTAGTATAATTCTGTTTCAGATGTGTCTACAATAGAAATAAACAGACTAGGTTTAAGAGTTTACCTTGGTTTACACTGGTGAGAAGGTTAAAGTACAAACAAGTTAGCAGAAGTGGCCACCACATATTTTGTTCAATCCGGTCATTTGTATAACAGCTCGTCTTGAGCTTCATTTAATTTTAGCCAATATCAAGTATTTGAACTGAGAATTAGAATTGGTCTTTGTTAAAAGTTTTTTATTAGATAATCCACTCCACAGCGAATGGATGATTAGAGTGTTGTAATAATTTATCTAATGTTTGTTTTTAGCCTGCTGATCTGACTCTAATAGGTCATATTATTTACATTTTTAAGAACTATTGGGCACCGGTGTCTTAGTATTTTAGTGAATATATTTTTTTATATATATTTTTTTATATATATATTTTTGAACCCACATCAACTTATATGAATTTATCTGTAAATTTGTAATAAAAAACTGTTTTTCGATATTAGAACCTGCAGCACCTTGCATTTTTTAGGAATCAATAATTTAATATATTGGTCTGAGTTAACATAAAGAAATATAAATAATTCAAACCAGATCCTAAGGTCCAATTGTTTAGATATATATATTGTTAGCTGCCAATCCATTGTGAGTAATTTAGAGCCATCTCTCCTAAACTGACATATTAATAATTTTTGAACTTGAAACTTATAAGTTTTTCATAGAAATTAATTGTTTGAGTGCCAGATAGCCTTTTTTTGGCGCCGACTCCATCCTTTGTAACTTATATTCCTATAAATTCAATTGCACAACTGTGAGAGGTGCAATTAAGAGGTAGGCAGTTCTGGTATAATTACCATCGGTCTACACTAACCTTGTAACTTGTTTGTACTATTCCTTTGTAGTTGTGCGTAGCAGTTTAATGTCCCTTTAAATTGCATGCTTTATATGATTCATGAAGCTTTCATTTTAGAGTCCCCTTAAAGGGACATGAAACCCAAATTTTTTCTTTCATGATTTAGAAAGAACATGCAATTTTAAACAACTTTCTAATTTACTTCTATGATCTAATTTGCTTCATTCACTTTATATCCTTTGCTGAAAAGCATATCTAGATATGCTCAGTAGCTGCTGATTGGTGGCTGCCCATAGATGTCTCGTGTGATTGGCTCACCCATATGCATTGCTATTTCTTCAACAAAGGATATCTAAGGAATGAAGCAAATTAGTAAATTGGAATGTTGTTTAAAATTGTATTCTTTACCTGAATTATGAAAAAAAATTTGGGGTTTAGTGTCCCTTTAAGTAAGCTTATCCAGTGTAGTAAGGCAAATTTCTTTTAGTATAAAATTATTGAAATGAAAAGGCTCGGTTTTATATGTACAACATTTTTTTGTGAAAGGATGTCCATTTTATTAAACCCTTATCTACCAAAGAGTGCTGTATTGTACAACAAATTCTCTAGAGCCTTCATTTGTAACCTAGGACTTAAAGCGAAGGTCAATTTTCATGTGAAAGTGTCCGTTTTTTAAAAAAAACTATTACAAACAGGGGCACTTTCATTCATGAAAATTGACATAGCACCGGATTTTAAAAATACTTACCTTGTTCTTCTGAAACGCTGGATCGCTGTTCTGAAACGATGCCCCGTCTGCTCCTTCCTGGTTTACTTACCCAGCAATGATGAAACCGGCTTCCTCCAATCACGGCGTTGCCTCAGGCAATAATTACCCCGGGGGATAAGCCATGATTGGAGGATGCCGGAATCGTCATTGCTGACGTATGAAGAGGCTTGGGACGGGCTGGTGAAGCGTCAAGAAGAAAAGGTAAGTATATTTTAAAAAACGGCTGAAATGTTAATTTTCATGAATGAAAGTGCCCTTGTTTTTAATAGTTTTTTTAAAAACCAGGCACTTTCACATTAAAACCTTCACTTTAAGCAAATAGTAAAATTAAGAGATTGCAATTTGTATTTTAAAAGATTTTATGTTTGGCAGTTGCTGAGTCAATCTGAAAAGAAGCCTTAATGGGACATGCAAAAAACATAGATTATAATTACCTGATAAATTAATTTCTTTCATGGTGACGAGAGTCCATGATATATATATGCTCTAGGGAAATACACTGGTAGTTTGTGAACAGATGGGTAGTTTGTGTACAATGATCTTTTGCATATTATCTTGACATAAAATGTAATGTCTTTTGCAAGTAAGTAATATTTACTTGTTCTTGCAATACACTGATGATTTAATATTTTTTGGAGAAGGTCAGAAGTGTGCCTTACAATTTATTTATGTTTACATTCCCTGATACATTCCAGGACCTATCATCCTAATCATATAAGTTAAAATATTTTAAGCATACATTTCTAGAGAACTCTGTAATTAAAAAAAATGACAGACATTCTATACTTAAGCATTTACCGTGGCTAGGTCTTTGATTCATAAAGTTTTTTCTTTAAAAAGGAAGGGTGAATGAGGATTTCAAACATTACTTCATATTTGGTAAATGTACAACAATCAATACTTGAGTTTTTTGTATACATTAAAAGAAAACCTCTCAATTGTATTGGATAATCATCCCTATCGAATATGATCGGGTTAATTGACACCCCCTGCTAGCAGCCGATTGGCTCCCAAATCTGCAGGGGGCAGTATTGCACCAGCAGTTCACAAGAACTGCTGAAGCAATGATAAATGCTGACAGCCTATGCTGTCAGCATTTGTTGATGTGCAGCGGACATGATACGCTACATCGTATCATGTCCGCTCTCACTATAATAAATTGACCCCAATGAATAATCTACATAGTATTGTTCTACAGTGTGAGAGCCATTATAAATATGGTAGTTTAAAATGCAAAGCATTTAAACGTACAGTGATGGACACTGATTGTTAGCATATTAGGCATGGGATTGTGTAGTCTGCATTGTTGTACCCTCTAACCATATTGATAAGTTCGAGGCAATAAAAGATACACATTTGTTTGTAAGGAAGGTGTTACTCAAGAAATATTTCTCTAATAACACAGAATCAGAAAATCTGTCTAATATTGATACAACAGACAGAAGAGCCCTAAATGATCTTATATCTTTACTTGAAGATAACGATTTGACCACCAATGAAATGTTATCCAGTAATGATGATTGGCGTGATATTTTAAAAACAAAATCACAATTTGTCCCCCCAAGCACTATATCTCCTCAAGCAACTACTTTCTTAAATTTGGTCTGTCAAGATATAATATCCCTTAATGAGGATAAAAGGTACCTGAAAAATATGACCAAAGCAGAAAGTGATGCTATGAATGAAATGACACAATGGACTGATGTCCAAATAAAAAATAGTGACAAGGGGGGTAATATAGTGATATGGCCAAACACTATGTACATCTCTGAAGCCATGAAACAACTGTCTAATCACTCCAATTATAAAAAACTATTAGGGAATCCCACAGAGAATTTTCTAGAGTTATATAAAAAACTTGTTGACACAGCATTCAAAGATAAGATCATTGACCAAAAAGAATATCAATATCTAACAGTTACTAATCCGAAAGTAGCCACTATGTATTTACTGCCCAAGATCCATAAAAATATCTCCTGTCCGCCCAGGAGACCAATAGTGTCAGGGATGGGATCACTCACAGAAAGAGCCAGCAGATATGTTGACGCTAGACTAAGGAAAATTGTGGAGGCCCTACCATCACATACTAGGGACACAATGCACATCTTAAACAAGATGCAAAATATTGCCATAACAGATCAGTCTATTTTAATAACATGCGATGTAGAATCCCTCTATACGAGCATTAAAACCGAGTGGGGCATTAAAGCTGTAGCTCATTACTTAGAAAAGGACACTGATATGGATCTTCAGACAAAAGAATTTATCATCAACATATTAAGATTTGTACTCACACATAATTATTTTGTTTTTGATGATAAGTTTTTCTTACAGATTTGTGGCACCGCAATGGGCACATCTTGTGCGCCCACATATGCCAATCTATACCTGGGCTGGTGGGAAGAGATGATAGTGTTCAATAATCATATGAACCAATACACCAAATTCATCTCCCACTGGTCCAGGTATATAGATGACATCTTACTGGTGTGGGAAGGCCCGTTAGAAATCTGGGAAGAATTTATTAAATTACTTAATACCAATCCATTTGGATTATATCTAACATACAATACGAGCTTCAATAAAGTTGAATTTCTAGATCTGATAATTTCCAAAAGCAATAATGGATTGGTCACTGAAACATTTAGGAAAACCACTGCAACTAACAATATCCTACATGCACAGAGTAATCATCATCCTTCCACAATTAACAGCCTCCCATACGGTGAATATCTGAGAACTAGAAGAAACTGTACAGATATAGATTCTTTCAAAAAGGCAGCATTAGAATTACGTGACAGACTCCTTCAAAGGGGTTACTCCAAAAAATTGCTAGCCAGGGCGTACCAGAAAGCCCTAAAAATAAATAGGTCTGATCTTCTCATACCCAAAAACAAAAAATGTGTACAAGAGACAAATAACCTAAGATTCATTTCTACGTATAACAATCAAAGTGAACTTGTAAGCTCAATAGTGAAAAGACAGGTTAAAGGGATTACTACCTGAAAAGCCTTCTTTCACCTTCAGACGTGCCAGAAATATCAAGGACAGCTTATCTCAAAGTCACTTTGATAGAAACAGGAATAAAAAACCAATTTATCAAGGCTCCACACCATGTGGTCATTGTAAAACATGCCAATTTATGAGCAAAAAGGAATTTATAACTGACAGATTTTCAAAAAAATGGAAAATCAAAACACACATTAACTGCCAGAGTGATAATGTCATCTACTGCCTTTCATGCTCCTGTAATTTAATATACACAGGCATGACGACACGTAAATTGAGCACAAGAATAACAGAACATTTATGTAACATACGCAATGCCCAAAAGGACCTAAAAGAAGGCAAAAAATTAACTAGTGTAGCTAGACATTTTCTGTCACATCATGCAGGCAAAACTACATCCTTTAAATGCTGGGGCATTGAAAGGGTTAAACCTGGCATCAGAGGTGGCAACACCGAAAATGCTTTGTTACAAAAAGAAACAGGTTGGATATTCAAATTAAACTCAGTTATGCCACATGGGATGAATGAAGCAAACAATTATTGGGTATTCCTGTGATACTGGTAGAAGAATCAGAAATAGGTAGTCTCTGATTAAAATTCATCTTTTTGTGTTATCTAGCAACCTTTAATGTTGCATGTATCCAGGAGCTATTATAACAGACAAGTATATTTGATGATACTGTAAGTCAAAACCATACAAAGGTATTTATCAATAATTGTCTTCAAATTAATAACACTGGATAACACATTTTTAAAGTGCCGCCCGTAGTGCTATTTTTTAATAAGTTCATATTACCATCTCCCTTATAATGTTCCAATTGGAATCCAACTCCTAATGACTCCGATTAACATCACTACCCTCAAAAATATGATTCATACCATTTACTACACATAATGAGCTTCTTTTATATTGTATATGTATTTTCATACTAATGCAATAAAATGAGCCACACTTGAATAGGAGAATATGTATAGTAAGTTTAGAAAATGAACCATAGGTATAACCAAGTAAAACCCTGTACTCCGAACCAGGTATATTGGGCTTCAATGTGATAATAAACAAAAAACTTATGTTTTATTATAAATCTGTATATGCTCAGGTAATTCGGAACAAACCAAGGGGTACAATGAGAGGTAGGAAATATGTTTGGGAAATAGGATAATAGTAATCTCTACTTTGACAGCTCACACAGTACAGAATAAAGGTGAACTTCAAGGTATTATACAGCGTGCTGAACAGAAAGGATACTGTATTAAACTAACATAGTGAGAATAATGTTCTTAATGACCATACGTTAAGGAATGAATAAATATCTATAGAAGGATAACACATAATAGATAACATAGGGGTTGCCACACAGGTTCCATAACATGGACCGGATCTAACCATGCAGCACCGAAGCCGCTGGATAACGACCATGTATGTGTACATATCAATCCTTGATAGGGACATGATATACTGACATAACACAGGGGTTGCCACATCGGTTTAATACCATGATTTTGATCTAGCCATGCAGCACCTAAGCCGGTAGATAACGACTATGTATGTGTACATAACAATCATACATATGGACATAATATACTAACATAACGATCTATAGATAAAGCAGTAACTGATCGCAAAAAGGGATTTACGAAATTGATTACATCCAACGATGAGTATTTACAAAGGATCGATACTTAATAGACTGGCCGGTCCCCCTTGTAGCACTGCTGACTCAAGATTGGTACGTCTAAAATTGTTGGATCCAATCACGCCGCAAATGGCAATCGCGCCTACTACATACCGCTCTGCATTGGTTACTGAATGGGCGGACGTGAATGCGAGATAGGGATTGGCTGTGAACTTTTTTACAAGCACTATATAAAGGGGTGGCACCCGGGCCTCGGCTTACTTGTTCACATTGAGAAAGGCTGATTAACACAGCCGAAACGCGTTTGTGCTTACAGTAAGCACTTTGTTGTGCACTTACTATTGGTTTTAATACTGTCCCTAGTCCCTGACACCTGAAGCCGAGGGAGCTGCTATCGGCCAGGAAACAGGGGGGCTAGGTGAACAGTTTTAGTGTGGGTACATTATCAAGGAATTTCCTTGTTTTTAAATTGGTTATTATTAAAAATTCAATTTTTTAACTTCTACATTTTTAGGGATGAGTGCTAAATAAACCCTAAACCTTTTGGTTCCCTTACCTAACTCCTCTTGTCTACAGTGTGAGAGCCAATATAAATATGGTAGTTTAAAATGCAAAGCATTTAAACGTACAGTGATGGACACTGATTGTTAGCATATTAGGCATGGGATTGTGTAGTCTGCATTGTTGGTCAACACATTTATTTGATTAACTGTATACATGAGGGGGACAACTACGGAGATTAATAAACATTCATTTTTAAGAAAATGTGATTTTAATGTCTGCAAGGCAACCTTGTAAAGCATTGTCAAACATTTTATTAGTAAACGCAATCAGTTGACATTTTGAAATAATTGAACACACTCATAGAAGACCATGTGGGGGTGATCAGAGCCATCTTTAACACAGGGCATAAGGGGCAGCTGCCCAGGGCCCAGTCTTTGTTGAGGGGCCCAAGAGTCCTAAAAAAAAAAAAATACTCCTCAGTCTTTACCTTGCTTTGCTCCTGTTGGCTGCCCTAAATCTCTTTAACCAGCTAACCTCACACCAGAATCACATTCAAAAGCATATTAAATGAATCCACAGTGGAGGAATTTATATATTTATTTACTTATTAGTACTGCTTAGGTCCAGTTTCATATATTGCCATTTATTCCATTTTTTTTATTTTTTTTAACGGATTAGCCCAGCAGTGGATCATCCACTGCTGGGCAAATAATATAAAAAAAATTATAAAATAAATTAATTTAGTTGTTTTTTGGGATCTTGGGTTGGAGAGTGAAATTGCATGGGGGGGGGGGGCAAGAAAATGTTTGCCCAGGGTCCAGTCAATATTAAAGACGACCCTGCGGGTGATAGATGTAGAATTGTTAGCAGGAGAAAAATTAATTTAATTTTTACATTTTGAACTATGTTAGCAAGAGGCTTTAACACTGATGTAGATGAGATGCATTACTGGGAGCAAATATTTTACACATGTCAAAATCTGCCATACAGAATGCAATATATATATATATATATATATATATATATATATTTATTTTCATACAGGCAGGTAGTGATCATGATCTCTTTTTCTGAGACTTTAATTATTTTTTTTAAATCTATTCACTAGAACTATTTTTTAGACACTACTCAATTAATGGTTAATTTGTAGGGACTTCTATTTAATTACTCATTTTAGATGAACTATGAATGGCATATAAAATGTTAACTTGTTTGGACCTTAGTAGATGTAATTAATTTGAGTGGAGGTGGAATCAGTATGTCAATGAACCAGAGTCGTATAGCTAAATTAATTAGGTATGTTGCCTTTTATATTTGTGTTGAATTTCCTCTCTATATTTTTAAGGGAAATTTAATAAAGTTTAATTCCACGTATCCTCTGAGTTGTAGAACTATATTTGCTATGTATATACCAGAATGTTTAAATGTATGTGTGTACATGTATAATTTAATATAAAAGTTCTCTCTCTTACGTTGAGATTTTTTTCCCATAGTTAGATATTATTCTAAGAACAGCCTCTGTGGTGATGCAGGTTCAATGCCCAAGTAAACTCAAGAGGTTAGTGATACCATGTAAACATTGCATATCTCTGAAAGACTATGGGGTAGATTTATTGAAAGTCGAGCGGAGATGATTCGCTGTAGCATACGCTGTCAGCATTTAACATTGCACAAGTATTTCTACCCTTATATGTGTACCATAACTCAACATACAAAGAAATGAAGGATACTTACAAACAACTGTGAGGTTAAAAGAACTGTTACTATGTCCATATTGGTTTTCAGCCACACACCAATACTCTCCATCATGTTCATGGGAGACTGCAGGGATTTCTAGCACCAACTCATTCTCAAAGATGACAGAGTTAAGCACTTGCTTGTCTTTCACAATAGAGATGATGGGGTCTGGGTTTCCCTGAGTGTTGCACTGTATAGTGACGGTCTCACCCTCTATGGCTATGACTGACGCATTCACTGAAGGCTTCCATGGGGCATCTGTAAGATATTAAAGTCAGGTGGTCAAAAAAAGTGCTTACCACACTCAGAATCCACTAAACAGTGAGACCTGTTTGTAAAATATAACTGTATACGTTAAAACCCTATGATCAGATTTCCAGAATATTATAGAATTTGCATTGGACAAAAAAAAAAAAAAAATTAGAATTCATTGTGCCTTTGCCTTTACATTAAATTCTATCTCATGAATTAAATTTTTTTAAGATGTATCTATTATTCAAAAGTGACAGTATACACTCATTTTCATATAACTGCATATAATATACACTACTATAAAGAATAATATGCACAGATGTTGATCTAAAATCCAGTATAAAACCTTTTAACAACTTACTAAGAAGCTCCTAGTTTAGCACTGTTGATGAGGTTAGGCTTTGACACCAAACTAAAAGGGGCTGGGAAAACAAGAAGAGAAGATCCCCCCCCCCCCTTCCCTGAATATGAAAATACAGATAACATAAACAGGAGCCAACATAAGTCTGTAAATGTGTGTATACATCTGACACTGTGGGGCTTGGTTAGGAGTCTGAAAATCATCACAATGATATTAAAAAATAAGCAAAACTATACATTGTTACAAAAACACTTCCATATGGGCTATATAAATGGATCCTCTACAAAACATTTATGCAAAGAAAAATCCAGTGTACAATGTCCCTTTAAGCTTTAACAGGTGGGGATGGTAATGTTCCACATCTTCATACTGGGCACCACCATCTTGGAGTGCATGTATTCTTGCACCCTGTGACTGAAGCGTTGCACATTCACAGATTAATGATGTTACCACCTTTTTAACAGCTGTACCTGGCACTTTGTTTAAAGGGACACTCAAGTCAAATTAAACTTTCATTATTCAGATAGAGCATGCAATTTTAAAAATCTTTCCAATTTACTTCCATTAACCAAATGTGCACAGTCTTTTTATATTTACACTTTTTGAGTGACTAGCTCCTACTGAGCATGTGCAAGAATTCACAGACTATACATATATGCATTTGTGATTGGCTGATGGCTGTCACATGATACAGGAGGCGTGTAAAAATACATAACTTTGAAATTTGTCACAAAAAATCTACTACTCACTTTAAGTGCAATTGTATTGTCTTTTTATTGTTCATTTGTTGATTATGCAAATCTACTGTATTCACTGGTCCTTTAAGCTCACACAATAGAGAGAACAAGCTTTACATTTTTGCAGTATTTTTAGACTGTTTAAAAGTTACATAACAAATATTATAAAAGCTCTCAGGAATAACATAGAGCAATGCAGTCAATGCAAAAATGCACAGCTCCTTCTCTTTATTGTGCACCCTAAGCTGAAGGGTACGACGTCATAAAGACAACAGTGCCACTGCTCTGTATATGTGCACCCTAAGCTGAAGGGTACGACGTCATAAAGACAACAGTGCCACTGCTCTGTATATGTGCACCCTAAGCTGAAGGGTACGACGTCATAAAGACAACAGTGCCACTGCTCTGTATATGTGCACCCTAAGCTGAAGGGTACGACGTCATAAAGACAACAGTGCCACTGCTCTGTATATGTGCACCCTAATCTGAAGAATATGACGTCATAAAGACAACAGTGCTACTGCTCTGTATATGTGCACCCTAAGCTGAAGGGTACGACGTCATAAAGACAACAGTGCCACTGCTCTGTATATGTGCACCCTAAACTGAAGGGTACGACGTCATAAAGACAACAGTGCCAATGATCTGTATATGTGCACCCTAAGCTGAAGGGTCCGACGTCATAAAGACAACAGTGCCACTGATCTGTATATGTGCACCCTAAGCTGAAGGGTCCGACGTCATAAAGACAACAGTGCCACTGATCTGTATATGTGCAACCTAAGCTGAAGGGTATAACGTCATAAAGACAACAGTGCCAATGATCTGCATATGTGCACCCTAAGCTGAAGGGTATGACGTCATAAAGACAACAGTGCTACTGATCTGTATATGTGCACCCTAAGCTGAAGGATATGACGTCATAAAGACAACAGTGCTACTGATCTGTATATGTGCACCCTAAGCTGAAGGGTATGACATCATAAAGACAATAGTGCCACTGATCTGTATATGTGCACCCTAAGCTGAAGGGTACGACGTCATAAAGACAACAGTGCCACTGATCTGTATATGTGCACCCTAAGCTGAAGGGTACGACGTCATAAAGACAACAGTGCCACTGATCTGTATATGTGCACCCTAAGCTTAAGGGTACAACATCATAAAGACAACAGTGCCACTGATCTGTATATGTGCACCCTAAGCTGAAGGGTACGACGTCATAAAGACAACAGTGCCACTGATCTGTATATGTGCACCCTAAGCTGAAGGGTACGACGTCATAAAGACAACAGTGCCACTGATCTGTATATGTGCACCCTAAGCTTAAGGGTACAACGTCATAAAGACAACAGTGCCACTGATCTGTATATGTGCACCCTAGAATAGGAGATGCATAGAAAGAGGTTCCGACATCCATCAATTCTTTAAAAATACAAAGTCTTTATTAGGGTATCTTTAAAACAGGAACACAGCAAACAAACGGTCAAGTGGACCTAGGCGCAGCACGCAGGCATACGCGTTTCGGAAGTAAATTCCGTAGTCACAGCCTATGTGCTAAACCCCCACATCCAGTTTAAAAACCTAATAGGCAAATGTAATTGGTTAAAACAAAACAACGCCCTAGTGTCACTGACCAATAATATGAGATTATCAATTGAGAAATTCATATCTATTCTCTAAGAGAGCAACATAATAGCACCAATATCACACATAGCCTTATAAGAAATTGTTAAAAGGGCAAGGAGATATGAGAACATAAACTAACAAAACACCTGATAGATAAATGGATAGAAAAGAGTATCAAACTGAATATATACATTCTGATATAGATAGCCTGTTCGTGCTGCATATACATATAAGCAAAATATACAAAATATACAAAAAATAAACAAAAAAAATATATATATACAACGATAGCATAGTAAATACAAATATGCATAGAATAGATACGCAAATAGGGCTGTACACATTTGTAGCGTCTACGATACAATGTTTACATAATAAGTACTAATCCCAAAATGTGATCATTAGAGAATATGCTATACCAGTACAATGTTGATAGTGAACAGATTATATGTTAACAACAGCACCTGTTGGGATGTAAACATGGAATATATGGAACAATGGTGACTGGTTGTGTGTAAAATTCATACACTTCATTGCAAAGCTTATCATATAGTGTAGAGCTAGATCAAATATGTTTAGCAACCTTTTAAATTTTAAGGTCTATTATAGACATCTGCATTTATTAGTACATAGAAGTCAAGTCTTAAATAATTATTAGGTGTATTTAGCACTGTATACACTGTCAAAATTACTAAAAGATAAATCTATGAACCCTATGTAGCAGAGCTAAGGTAATGGCAGACCGGGCTAGAACACATACGATAGTTGACTTAATATATTTGAGTGTTAGTATTTAAGTGCTTATGCTTTAGATGGCAAAAAAGTGGACAGAGAATACTCACTCCCAGTGATTGATAATATCAAACCTGGAGTTAAGTCCATTTGGTAGCCTTGTATCTAAGGTGAATATCCAATATGCTTCCCTTCGTGCCAGAATAGTGTCAATGTCCCCACCCCTAGTTGGCCATAGAGAGGAAGGATCTTCTTCATTTGAAATCCACTGAGGGGACTGTGTTTAAAGGTGTAACTTTTGTTACTAATCATAGTGCACAGTATCATGACATCTGTAAAATTGTCCGCAAGCACTTTTCACTCCTCTCTGCGGACGACAAACTAATCAACACTGTCAAAAATGGCATTAGATGTTCATACAGGAGGAGCCCAACTTTGGGTAATATCCTGGCACCCACATTACTCAAATCAAAGGATTAGCGAGGGGGATCTTGGTTAAGGCATACTGGCATGTACAGATGTGGCAGACGAAAATGTAAACCTTGTGATTATGTCAAAGTGACAAAGAATTTCTCTAGCAAGGTTACTCACAAAACCTATGATATCGGCACTTGTATGAACTGCACTACTGAATATGCCGTATACCTCATTGAATGTTCCCTTTGCAATGTCCAGTATGTAGGGCTCACCTCTAGAGATCTCAATGCTAGAATGCGTGAACATCTATCATCATTCAAACAGAATAGAGCAACTACACCTATAGTTCAGCACTTTGGAGCTTTTCATAATAATGATCTCAAATATTTTTCATGGTGGGCTATAGAGAAGATCACCAGACCAACTAGGGGTGGGGACATTGACACTATTCTGGCACGAAGGGAAGCATATTGGATATTCACCTTAGATACAAGGCTACCAAATGGACTTAACTCCAGGTTTGATATTATCAATCACTGGGAGTGAGTATTCTCTGTCCACTTTTTTGCCATCTAAAGCATAAGAACTTAAATACTAACACTCAAATATATTAAGTCAACTATCGTATGTGTTCTAGCCCGGTCTGCCATTACCTTAGCTCTGTTACATAGGGTTCATAGATTTATCTTTTAGTAATTTCGACAGTGTATACAGTGCTAAATACACCTAATAATTATTTAAGACTTGACTTCTATGTACTAATAAATGCAGATGTCTATAATAGACCTTAAAATTTAAAAGGTTGCTAAACATATTTGATCTAGCTCTACACTATATGATAAGCTTTGCAATGAAGTGTATGAATTTTACACACAACCAGTCACCATTGTTCCATATATTCCATGTTTACATCCGAACAGGTGCTGTTGTTAACATATAATCTGTTCACTATCAACATTGTACTGGTATAGCATATTCTCTAATGATCACATTTTGGGATTAGTACTTATTATGTAAACATTGTATCGTAGACGCTACAAATGTGTACAGCCCTATTTGCGTATCTATTCTATGCATATTTGTATTTACTATGCTATCGTTGTATATATATATATTTTTTTTTTGTTTATTTTTTGTATATTTTGTATATTTTGCTTATATGTATATGCAGCACGAACATGCTATCTATATCAGAATGTATATATTCAGTTTGATACTCTTTTCTATCCATTTATCTATCAGGTGTTTTGTTAGTTTATGTTCTCATATCTCCTTGCCCTTTTAACACATTTCTTATAAGGCTATGTGTGATATTGGTGCTATTATGTTGCTCTCTTAGAGAATAGATATGAATTTCTCAATTGATAATCTCATATTATTGGTCAGTGACACTAGGGCGTTGTTTTGTTTTAACCAATTACATTTGCCTATTAGGTTTTTAAACTGGATGTGGGGGTTTAGCACATAGGCTGTGACTACGGAATTTACTTCCGAAATGCGTATGCCTGCGTGCTGCGCCTAGGTCCACTTGACCGTTTGTTTGCTGTGTTCCTGTTTTAAAGATACCCTAATAAAGACTTTGTACTTTTAAAGAATTGATGGATGTCGGAACCTCTTTCTATGCATCTCCTATTCCAGTGTCATCCGACTCATCAGCTGTGTTAGTGTATTGGAGCGGACCCGAGCGGCAGTTTCTTTCCCGGAAAAGAACCCATACGATTGGTGGATTGCCGAGTACGTCATAACCCACACCTTCCAACGAGCCACTCAGCGTAAACCCTGTGAGCCGCGTAATTTGAAGCTGGCGTCTTCGTGTGCGGCACAGGAGTAGCTGAAGGAAATTGGCAGCGCTAGTGGCTGAGCATTTGCTTCGAACCTTTGAAGTGGTGTGGTGAGTTATTCTTTACTTACGCTTTTGCTCTAATACCGATGGAGTAACAATGAGGATTGACTGTGTGTAACTTGGGCCCTTTATCATATTTTGAGCCAAGTGTTGCTTACGGCCGTACTGTTTGGGTTTCTCTTGTGTACGTATTTTATGTGCACCCTAAGCTGAAGGGTACGACGTCATAAAGACAACAGTGCCACTGATCTGTATATGTGCACCCTAAGCTGAAGGGTACGACGTCATAAAGACAACAGTGCCACTGCTCTGTATATGTGCACCCTAAGCTGAAGGGTACGAGGTCATAAAGACAACAGTGCCACTGCTCTGTATATGTGCACCCTAAGCTGAAGGGTACGACGTCATAAAGACAACAGTGCCACTGATCTGTATATGTGCACCCTAAGCTGAAGGGTACGACGTCATAAAGACAACAGTGCCACTGATCTGCATATGTGCACCCTACGATGAAGGGTACAATGTCATAAAGACAACAGTGCCACTGATCTGTATATGTGCACCCTAAGCTGAAGGGTACGACGTCATAAAGACAACAGTGCCATTGATCTGTATATGTGCACCCTAAGCTGAAGGGTACGATGTCATAAAGACAACAGTGCCAATGATCTGTATATGTGCACCCTAAGCTGAAGGGTATGACGTCATAAAGACAACAGTGCCACTGATCTGTATATGTGCACCCTAAGCTGAAGGGTATGACGTCATAAAGACAACAGTGCCACTGATCTGTATATGTGCACCCTAAGCTGAAGGGTATGACGTCATAAAGACAACAGTGCCACTGATCTGTATATGTGCACCCTAAGCTGAAGGGTACGACGTCATAAAGACAACAGTGCCACTGCTCTGTATATGTGCACCCTAAGCTGAAGGGTACGACGTCATAAAGACAACAGTGCCACTGCTCTGTATATGTGCACCCTAAGCTGAAGGGTACGACGTCATAAAGACAACAGTGCCACTGATCTGTATATGTGCACCCTAAGCTGAAGGATATGATGTCATAAAGACAACAGTGCCACTGCTCTGTATATGTGCACCGTTTAAGTCACAAAGTAAAGGGATGCACATGTAATAAGGTTTATTTTTATGAATCGTCTGAGTTGTGGAAATAACTTTGCTATGTTTTATGCCACTGCTCTGAAATGTTAAATTCATACTATTACTGTTTAGCTCTTGTACAAAGGGACTCCATGTTTCCACTTCACCATCCCAGATATCAAGAACATCATCGATGAACCTCCACCAAAATATTACATTTTTATTCTTAAAGACTGGTCCACTATAAACCATGTCTTCCTCAAAAGCCCCCATATAGAGGTTGGCGAAAATGGGCGTGAATTTAGTGCCCATGGCTGTGCCTGTATTCTATAAGTAGTATTTCCCTTCAAATAAGAAATAATTATTTTGCAGTATAAACCTAATGGACTCCAGTATAAAGTTTTTTTGTATCTCTGGTTCACTTCATGTATTATTATATGTTTTTTATATATGTTTTATAACCTATCTGTATATTAAATATCTGTTTCTTTTAAACATATAAATAACACGTGTTAGTATACTCCTTTCTGCAATATAAGTCTGCACTCCTGCTGAGACAGCAGCAGGACGTTTTAACCCCTTATAGCCCAAAAACATAATTCCACAGCACCAAGTGAACATCAACTCTAAGGACTGTGTAAAAACCTGTACCGTTCCAAGGGAGACAGGAGGAATCCAGACTAAGGAGTTACCTTTCACTAACACAGTGCTGCAAAAATACCTCATAGTGAATGAGGTAAAATCATGTGAGCACGGATAATTCCTTTGTTTATATATATATATATATATTCAAGTAAAAAACGTATTACACTAGGAGTGCCTCTGTGCGCTTGTCTATTTCTACAATTTTCTAGACATTTGGGAGGGACCTCACTTCGGAGGGGATCGCTCCATAACAGACGAGCTGCCGTGTTCTTCTTGGGCACTCAGGAACCAGTACTGCGGACTGTGTGGACAACTACGGCTCCAAAGACTATCCACCTTATATTTGTGCGGGACTGTTTGATAGAGACATATATATATATATATATATATATATATATATATATATATATATATATATAAAGTGCCTACTAATAGATCCACACAAACCTCTAACCGCTGAATATAATCTCCTTTTATATATATATATATATATATATATATATATATATATATATATACACATATATATACATATATATATATATATATACACACAGTTGTATCTCAGAGATATTGCGGCTTTGGTTGCAGACCACCGCAATAAAGCAAATATAGCAATAAAGTGAGTCACACTCATTATTTTGTTTCCCAGTGCATGTAAAAGTTATATTTACACTATAAAGTAGTCTAAAAGTGTGTAATAGAATTATTATGTCTAAAAAAACAATGCACATACCTTAATTAAAAATACTTTATTGCTAAAAAAAAAAATGCTAACCATCACCTGAGCTAAAAATATAGCTGTAATTAATCATTTAATTATGAAATCTGTCAAATATGGGGCGAGATTACATATACGGCGCAGGCTTCAGCGCAAGCACTGAAGCACGCGCTGCCCGTAATTCCACCTTGCACATCGGGGTATTACATAAACCCCGCCGGCAGTGCCATAAGTCGGATAAACTAGCGATGTCCAGAAATTATTGTAAATACAAATTTCTGGAGTTGCCAGTGACTTACGGCACTTTAGAAACTGCCGGCACCTAAGAAAATTAAAAAAAAACATAAAATCTCCCGTATAAGTCTAACCCGCCTCCCAAAAATAAACCCGACATAAAAACCCCTATATCCGCCATCAAACCCACATTGGAACTAATAATAAATATATTAACCCCTAAACCGACAACCCCCACAACGCAATATGCCTAATTTAACTATTAACCCCTAATCCGCAATTCACCCACATCGCGATCTACCTAATAAAAGTATTAACCCCTAATCCGCCAAACCCACACAACACAATGCTGATAAATCTATTAACCCCTAAACCGCCAAAGCCCACAATGCAAATAACTAAATACTATCGCCTAGATTACGAGTTCTGCATTAGCCTTAAAAAGCAGCGTTAGGGGGTCCTAACGCTGCTTTTTATCTAAAGCTGGTATTACGAGTCTGACAGGTAGAGGCTTACCGCTCACTTTTTTTCCGCGACTCGAGGCTACCACAAATCCCCTTACGTCAATTACGTATCCTATCTTTTCTATGGGATTTGGCTAACACTGGTATTACGAGTCTTGGAAGAAGTGAGCGGTAGAGCCTCTACCTCCAAGACTCCAACCGCAAAAAAAGTCAGTAGTTAAGAGCTTTATGGGCTAACGCCAGAACATAAAGCTCTTAAATACAGTGCTAAAAGTACACTAACACCCATAAACTACCTATTAACCCCTAAACCGAGGCCCACCCACATCGCAAACACTATATTATAAATTTTTAACCCCTAATCTTCCGACCAGACATCGCACCACCTACATTATCCCTATGAACCCCTAATCTGCTACCCCTAACATCGCTGACACCTATATTATATTTATTAGCCCCTAATCTGCTGTCCCCAACATCGCCGCCACCTACCTACACTTATTAACCCCTAATCTTCCGACCGGACATCCCCGCCACTATAATAAATGTATTAACCCCTAAACCGCTGCACTCCCGCCTCGCAAACACTATAATAAATTGTATTAGCCCCTAATCTGCCCTCCCTAGCATTGCTGCCACCGACCTACAATTATTAACCCCTAATCTGCCACCCCCAATGTCGCTGCTACTATAATAAAGTTATGAACCCCTAAACCTAAGTCTAACCCTAACACCCCCCTAAGTTAAATATAATTTATATTAAACTAAATAAATTTACTATAATGAAAAAAATTATTCCTATTTAAAACTAAATACTTACCTATAAAATAAACCCTAATATTGATACAATATAACTAATAGTTACAATGTAGCTATTTTAGGATTTATATTTATTTTACAGACAACTTTGTATTTATTTTAACTAGGTACAAAAGTTATTAAATAGTTATTAACTATTTAATAACTACCTAGTTAAAATAATTACAAAATTACCTGTAAAATAAATCCTAACCTAAGTTACAATTACACCGAACACTACACTATCAATAAATTAATTAAATAAATGAACTACAATTATCTAAACTAAAATACAATTAAATAAACTAAACTATAATACAAAAAAAACACTAAATTACAGAAAATAAAAAATTACAAGAAGTTTAAACTAATTACACCTAATCTAAGCCCCCTAATAAAATAAAAAAATCCCCCCAAAATAATAAAATGCCCTACCCTATCCAAAATTACAAAGTAATCAGCTCTTTTACCAGCCCTAAAATGGCTTTTTGTGGGTCATTGCCCCAAAGTAATCAGCTCTTTTACCTGTAAATAAAAATACAATACCCCCCCAAACATTACAACCCACCACCCTCACACCCCTACTCTAAAATCTAACGATCCCCCCTTAAAAAAAAACTAACACTAACCCCCTGAAGATTTCCTACCTTGAGTCATCTTCACCCAGCCGAGCCGAATTCTTCATCCAAGCGGGGCAGAAGAGGTCCTCCATCCGGTTGAAGTCTTTATCCAAGCGGGGCAGAACAGGTCTTCCATCCGATTGAAGTCTTCATCCAAGCGGCATCTTCTATCTTCATCCATCCGGAGCGGCAGCATCCTGAAGACCTCCGACACGGAACATCCATCCTGGCCGACGACTGAACGACGAATGAAGGTTCCTTTAAATGACGTCATCCAAGATGGTGTCCCTCGAATTCCGATTTGCTGATAGGATTCTATCATCCAGTCGGAATTAAGGTAGGAAAAATCTGATTGGCTGACTCAATCAGCCAATCAGATTGAAGTTCAATCCGATTGGCTGATCCAATCAGCCAATCGGATTGACCTCGCATTCTATTGGCTGTTACGATCAGCCAATAGAATGCAAGGTCAATCCGATTGGCTGATTGGAACAACCAATCGGATTTTTCCTACCTTAATTCCGATTGGCTGATAGAATCCTATCAGCCAATCGGAATTCGAGGGACGCCATCTTGGATGACGTCATTTAATGGAACGTTCAGTCGTCGGCCAGGATGGGTGTTCCACGTCGGAGGTCTTCAGGATGCTGCCGCTCAGCTCTGGATGGATGAAGATAGAAGATGCTGCTTGGATGAAGACTTTAATTGGATGGAAGACCTCTTCTGCCCCGCTTGGATAAAGACTTCAACCAGATGGAAGACCTCTTTTGCCCCGCTTGGATAACGACTTCAACCGGATGGAGGACCTCTTCTGCCCCGCTTGGATGAAGAATTCGGCTCGGCTGGGTGAAGACAACTCAAGGTAGGGAGATCTTCAGGGGGTTAGTGTTAGGTTTTTTTAAGGGGGGATCGGGTGGGTTTAGAGTAGGGGTGTGTGGGTGGTGGGTTGTGTGTTGGGGGGGTATTGTATTTTTATTTACATGTAAAAGAGCTGATTACTTTGGGGCAATGCCCCACAAAAAAAGCCATTTTAAGGGCTGGTAAAAGAGCTGATTACTTTGTAATTTTGGATAGGGTAGGGCATTTTATTATTTTGGGGGGATTTTTTATTTTATTAGGGGGCTTAGATTAGGTGTAATTAGTTTAAACTTCTTGTAATTTTTTTTATTTTCTGTAAATTAGTGTTTGTTTTTTTTTGTATTATAGTTTAGTTTATTTAATTGTATTTTAGTTTAGATAATTGTAGCTATTGTACCTAGTTAAAATAAATACAAAGTTGCCTGTAAAATAAATATAAATCCTAAAATAGCTACAATGTAACTATTAGTTATATTGTAGCTATATTAGGGTTTATTTTATAGGTAAGTATTTAGTTTTAAATAGGAATAATTTTTTTCATTATAGTAAATTTATTTCGTTTAATTTAAATATATTTAACTTAGGGGGTGTTAGGGTTAGGGTTAGACTTAGGTTTAGGGGTTCATAACTTTATTATGGTAGCGGCGACGTTGGGGGTGGCAGATTAGGGGTTAATAATTGTAGGTAGGTGGCGGCAATGTTAGGGAGGGCAGATTAGGGGTTAATACAATTTATTATAGTGTTTGCGAGGCGGGAGTGCGGCGGTTTAGGGATTAATAAATTTATTATAGTGGCGGGGATGTCCGGTCGGAAGATTAGGGGTTAATAAGTGTAGGTAGGTGGCGGCGACATTGGGGGCAGCAGATTAGGGGTTAATAAATATAATATAGGTGTCGGCGATGTTAGGGGCAGCAGATTAGGGGTTCATAGGGATAATGTAGGTTGCGGCGGTGTCCGGAGTTGCAGATTAGGGCTTAATAATAAAATGCAGGTGTCTGCGATAGCGGGGACGGCAGATTAGGGGTTAATAAGTGTAAGGTTAGGGGTGTTTAGACTCGGGGTTCATGTTAGGGTGTTAGGTGCAGACATATTTTTTATTTTCCCATAGGAAACAATGGGGCTGCGTTAGGAGCTGGACGCTGCTTTTTTGCAGGTGTTAGGTATTTTTCAGCCAACTCAGCCCCATTGTATCCTATGGATACAATGGGGCACATTTTTCCAGCTTACCTCTACCGTAGGCAACGCTGGTATTGAGAGTTGAAGTGGAGCTAAATTTGTCTCAACGCTCCCTTTTCTGAGGCTAACGCAGCCATTCAGACAACTCGTAATACCAGCGTTGGCTTAAGGATGCGCTGGAAAAAAACGCCTCGTTAGCACCGCAGGACTTTACCGACAAAACTTGTAATCTAGGCATATGCCCCCTAACCTAACACCCCCTAAATTAACCCCATTAAATAAATTAAAATAAAACAAAATTGCAATTAAAATAAATAAACTAACATTACTTTAAAAATAAAAAAAATTACAGAAAATAAAAAACAAAATTATCAAAAATAAAAAAATTATACCTAATCCCTATCAAAATAAAAAAAGACCCCCCCAAAATAAAAACCCCCTAATCTAATACTAAATTACCAATAGCCCTTAAAAGGGCCTTTTTGTAGGGCAGTGCCCTAGAGCCATCAGCTCTTTTCCTTAACAAAAATACTAAGTCCCCCCTCTAACAGTAAAACCCCCCACCCACCAAACCCCCCAAAATAAAAAAAAACTAACACTGAAAAATCCTAAACTAGGTTGTAGCTGTTATGTAAAGTTGTTTTGTATAAAAAAAAGTACTAATATCTAAAACTATATAAATAACTATATAAAATACTTTTAAGATCAGCACATTCTAAGCTATAAAAGAAGCTGAAAGCATTTTTCACAAAAAAATAAATGCCAAAACAAGGGGTCACAATCTAAAGTTAGAGGGTAGCAGATTCCGGAGAAATTTGAGGAAGCATTTTTTTACAGAAAGGGTGGTGGATTCATGGAATAAACTTCCATTTGAGGTGGTAAACACAAAGACTGTAAAGGAATTTAAAAATGCCTGGGACATGCATAAGGCTAGCCTAAGGAAAAAGTAACATGTAATATGGGTAGACTTGATGGGCCTTTTTGGTTCTTATCTACCGTCAAATTCTATGTTTCTATATAAAGGTCAAGCTCATCGGTTTCTGGAGCCAGCCAGTCTATTATGGGAAAAGAAAGCCTTATCCTAAAATGACCTATTGATAAAAACATTTTCTGTATTGCGTTTAACAGTTATGGCACAACACTAGTGCCATCTAGTGGACATTCTTAAAGTTTGTAGAATCATCCTGAGAATTTATTTTGGTAAATACATCACTGTATGTACATTATTTTAAGTTGTCAGTCTCACAGCAGTTAATTAATCTGGTGCCAATGTCTATTCTTAGACTTAAGCTTTCCAGAATATTTTAATTAGTATCTCATGAAATATTGACATATATTTATTCTAAACATTATCTCAATTTTTCATTTTCTAACATATGCTTTTGCATATGCTCCAATTGGGATTGTTGGTAAATCTAAGATATTACATAAAATGTGTGTGTGCTTATTGTTTCTTCTTACAAATTAACCCAAGCACTGACAACTATAAACAGAAGGTTAAAGGGCCAGTATACACCAATTGTCATGTATCTGCATGTAATAGACATTACTATAAAGAATAATATGCACAGATATAAAAATCCAGTGTAAAACCTTTTAAAAACTTACTTAGAAGTTCCCACTTCAACACTGTTAATGAGCTAAGCCTGGGACACCCACTGAAAGGGGTGGATAGCAGAACCTCCTGCATATGAAAAGACCCATTATACAAACAGAAGCAATCTGGAGTCTGTAAACATCTAAAACTTTAAGTCTTGGTTAGGAGTCTGAAAATCAGCACTTACACCTAGATTACAAGTTGTGCGCTAAACCGGGTGCGTAAATAACGCAAAAAAAATTGCGTTAGCGCACTTTCCATAGTGCTGCCATTACAAGTTACTGAAAAACGTCCTTGTGCTGTGCGTTATGGTGCAATAAGCTCCATACCTCACCAAAGCCAAGAGCTGAGTTTACGTGCTCGTGCACGCTTTCCCCCATAGACATCAATGGGGAGAAAGTATTAGAAAAAACTAACACCTGCGATCGCAGAATGGAGATCGCCGTAACGCAACCCCATTGATGTCTATGGGGAAAAGAAGGCTACATTTAAACCTAACATCCTAACATAAACCTTATGTCTAAACACCCCTAATCCGCCGCTCCCCAACATCACATACACTGAATAAAATGATTAACCCCTAAACCGTCGGCCCCCCACATCAGTACTAATAAACTAAACCTATTAACCCCTAAACTGCCGCCCCTCCCCCACATCTGTACTAATAAACTAAACCTATTAACCCATAAACTGCTGACCCTCACATTGGTACTAATAAACTAAAGCTATTAACCCCTAAACTGCTAGCCCCCCACATCGCAACACAATAAATTAAACTATTAACCCATAAACCTAACACCCCCTAACTTTAAATTAAACTTTAAATTAAACTTACAATATAACTATCTTTAAATAAATAAAGACTTACCTGTGAAATAAAAAAAAACTAAGTTTAAACTATAAATTAAACTAACATTACTATTTTAAATAAAAAAATAAAAATAAATTAACACTAACCCCAGAAAATCTATTTACAGTTCCTGAAGTCTGGACATCCATCTTCATCCAGGTGGTGAGAAGTCTTCATCCAGGTGGTGACATCTTCATCCATCGCGGGGGCATCTCCTATCTTCATCCCGGTGGCGCGGAGCTGTGGAGGCACGGAGCATCTATCAGTATATGTATATATTTCAGTAGCTCTAATCCTATTGGCTGATTTGAAAATGTCTACCAATAGGAATGCAAGGTACCCCATATTTAAATGGGTAACTTGTATTTAAGTTTCAGTGTACGGCGGTGACTGTATAAAGAGGATCCTCCATTCTGGATGTCCGCGCCACTGGCAAATATGCTCCGCAGTTCCACGCCACCGGGATGAAGAAAGAAGATGCCCCCGCGATGGATGAAGATGTCGCCGCCTGGATGAAGACTTCTCGCCACCTAGATGAAGATGGATGTCCGGACATCAGGAACCATGAGTAGATTTTCTGGGGTTAGTGTTAGTTTTTTTTTTTGTAATACGGTAGACCTGCCATTCCACGCGCAATGGCCAATTTTTCAGTGGTATAGCCGTACCGCACCATAACACAAAACTTGTAATTTAGCTGAAAGTTATTTAAAAATAAGCAAAACTATACATTTTTACAAAAACACCCAGATGAGCTATATAAATGGATCATCTACAAAACATTTATGAAAAAGAAAAATCTAGTGTATGATATCCCTTTAAGAGCACAACATTACAAATGCCCCATGCTGCCTAGTTTTCTGCCTGTCTGTTTTTTTGTTTTGTTTTTTGTTACTTAAAAAGACATAAAACATTCTGAGATAATAACTTTTCAGTTAACTTATAATTCAGCATGAATAAAAAAAAAAGTTTTTTTAAAGGGTCAGTAAACACTTTAATTGTAATGTAAAATGCTTAATTATGCATTGGGTCCTTAGGGGCATGACATTCCTGTATATGAAGAATAGATCTATACATTACAATAAAATTAGCAGGCACAATTAAATTGAATGTACAATGTAGAAATCATAAATAAAATGCACAATAAAAATAATAAAAATTGTATTGTTAGAAATATGTACTGTAAAACAACTTTCATTTCATATTTGTTCACTTTAATTTATTTTGCCCCCATTTCCTGTCATTTAAAAAAAAAAATGAAAATGAAAAAACTGAAAGGGCACATGCCAGGCTTCACAATCAGTGGTATAACTACAGGGTCTCAAAGGTCTCAATTTAGACTGGGCCTATACACCTAGAGGGCCCATCATTAGTGATGTCCCGAACTGTTCGCCCGCGAACGGTTCACAGCGAACATAGCTTGTTCGCGTTCGCGTTTGTGGGCGAACACATGGCGATGTTCGATCCGCCCCTATGTGTCATCATTGTGGAAACTTTGACCCTTTATGTCACAGCCGCCTGACACATTAGAGCCAATCAACATCAGACACTCCCTCACAGACACTCCCAGCTACTCGGAATCCGCCATTTTAGACTCATAACGACCTTGCTTTTTTAATGATAGGACGTGTTATGTTTTTGCTCCTGACATTCATAGGAAAAACATAGCTAGGCTAGTGTATTTACAGTCCAGAAGGACAGCACCCCAAAAAACCCTTTTTAGGGCTATATTTCGTGCCGTTTTTTTTTTTTTATTTCTATTTTTTTTATTAGCATTTGCCTGGCTTTCAGCTGTGTGTTTAAGGCTCACAGCATATGCTGTGACTACTGCCACCACTGATATCTCCCTAACAACATTAGTTTAAATTTAACTAACCCAAAAATATAATTATTTTTGTAGTGTAATTTTTTTTCATTTTCTATCAGGCCAGTGTCACACAGCATATACTCTGGTTCATTGCTCTGTGCCAGCCAGCAGCCAGCAGTGTTAATATCCGTTTATAACATTATTTTTAATTTAAAAAAAAAACACAAAAAAATATTTTTCTAGTGTAATCTAATTACATTTACTATCATGCCTGTGTCTGTCAGGCTCACTCAGCATTAATATACCTCTTTTTTTTCAGTCTTTTTCTTTCACCTTAATTTTAATATAAAAAAAAAAAAGTTTAAATTTGTTTGCTAGTGTAATCAAATCTAATTTTCTATCCGGCCTGTGTGTTTTGCTGACATAGAGAGCCTACTGTGTTTACTTGCTGCCCTCCCTAGTCTATGAGCCACGACTCATATGTGTTTAACCTTTTTTTAATTTCCACCCCCAAAAAATAATTTCAATCATTTTTCTAGTGTAATCTAATAGTATTTTCTATCAGGCGTGTGTGTATCCGACATACATAGCCTACTGTTTTTAATAGCTGCCCTTCCAAGGCTATCAGCCACGACTCATATGTATGTGCTTAACCTTTTTCTTAAAATTTCCAAAAAAAAGTCTTTAAATCATTATGCTAGTGTAATCTAATTGTATTTTCTATCAGGCCTGTGTCTAACTGTCTATCTGACTTACACAGCATACTGTTGTTATAATTGCTGCCCTACGTAGCAGCCAGCCAGTGCGACCACTCATAGAGTCATATGTGCATTGCACTTCTTAACATAATTTTAATATTAAAATCTAAAATTTTAAAATATTTTGCTAGTGTAATGTAACTTAATTTTCTATCAGTCCTGTGTTTTTGTCACTTACACAGCATACTGTGTTAAATTACTGCCCTACCTACCATCCACGGTATCTGCCAGCCTGTCTGCCAGGCCCAAGTAGACAATTAGTGGCACCAATCACAATTCTTGTAACAGTAATAAAAATAAAAAAAACATAATTTTTTGGACTGCAAATATTCAGTCTCCTAGGGCCATTGAATTTCATTTACCTCCTGCCTGCCACTGCCAGCCTTTTGTGCCAGGCCGTCTAGCCAACTATTTACACCAATCATAATTGTTGTCACAGTCAGACAGTATAGTTATTAATTTAAATAAAAAAAATTTTTTAGTGTTGATCTTAACCCTGTTTGCTCGTGCCTTTGAATTGCACTTTTCTACAGCCTTCCAAGCCTGTGTGCCAGGCCTACTTAAAAAATATTTACACCAATCATATTTGTTGTGACAGTATTCTAATAATTAAAAATTAAAATTTTTGGTAATAGTTGCTGTGATTTGAATCCTCAGTTTGCTGGTGCCATTGAATAGCACTTTCCTCCTGCCTTGCAGCCTGCTGTGAGCCAGGCCCACCTAGCCAATTGTTGTCACCAATCATATTTCTGTTAACAGTATTGCAAAAATTGTCAATCATCACTGTTTAGACTGTCAGTAATCAGTCTCCTAGTGTCCTTGAATTGCATCTCCCTCCTGCCTGCCATCCTTTTGTGCCAGGCCGTCTTGCCAACTATTTACACCAATCCAAATTTTTTGTCACAGTATAGTTACTAATTACAATTAAAAAAATCTTTATTGTTGATGATCTTAACCCTCAGTTTGCTCGTGCCTTTGAATTGCACTTTTCTACAGCCTTCCAAGCCTGTGTGCCAGGCCTACTTAAAAAATATTTACACCAATCATATTTGTTGTGACAGTATTCTAATAATTAAAAATTAAAATTTTTGGTAATAGTTGCTGTGATTTGAATCGTCAGTTTGCTGGTGCCATTGAATAGCAATTTCCTCCTGCCTTGCAGCCTGCTGTGAGCCAGGCCCACCTAGCCAATTGTTGTCAGCAATCATATTTCTGTTAACAGTATTGCAAAAATTGTCAATCATCACTGTTTAGACTGTCAGTAATCAGTCTCCTAGTTTCCTTGAATTGCATCTCCCTCCTGCCTGCCATCCTTTTGTGCCAGGCCGTCTTGCCAACTATTTACACCAATCCAAAATTTTTGTCACAGTATAGTTACTAATTACAATTAAAAAAATCTTTATTGTTGATGATCTTAATCCTCAGTTTGCTCGTGCCTTTGAATTTCACTTTTCTACAGCCTTCCAAGCCTGTGTGCCAGGCCTACTTAAAAAATATTTACACCAATCATATTTGTTGTGACAGTATTCTAATAATTAAAAATTAAAATTTTTGGTAATAGTTGCTGTGATTTGAATCCTCAGTTTGCTGGTGCCATTGAATAGCACTTTCCTCCTGCCTTGCAGCCTGCTGTGAGCCAGGCCCACCTAGCCAATTGTTGTCAGCAATCATATTTCTGTTAACAGTATTGCAAAAATTGTCAATCATCACTGTTTAGACTGTCAGTAATCAGTCTCCTAGTGTCCTTGAATTGCATTTCCCTCCTGCCTGCCATCCTTTTGTGCCAGGCCGTCTTGCCAACTATTTACACCAATCCAAATATTTTGTCACAGTATAGTTACTAATTACAATTAAAAAAATCTTTATTGTTGATAATCTTAACCCTCAGTTTGCTCGTGCCTTTGAATTGCACTTTTATACAGCCTTCCAAGCCTGTGTGCCAGGCCTACTTAAAAAATATTTACACCAATCATATTTGTTGTGACAGTATTCTAATAATTAAAAATTAAAATTTTTGGTAATAGTTGATGTGATTTGAATCGTCAGTTTGCTGGTGCCATTGAATAGCACTTTCCTCCTGCCTTGCAGCCTGCTGTGAGCCAGGCCCACCTAGCCAATTGTTGTCAGCAATCATATTTCTGTTAACATTATTGCAAAAATTGTCAATCATCACTGTTTAGACTGTCAGTAATCAGTCTCCTAGTGTCCTTGAATTGCATCTCCCTCCTGCCTGCCATCCTTTTGTGCCAGGCCGTCTTGCCAACTATTTACACCAATCCAAATATTTTGTCACAGTATAGTTACTAATTAAAATTAAAAAAATCTTGATGGTTGATCTTAATCCTCATTTTGCTTGTGCCATTGAATTGCACTTTTCTACTGCCTGCCAGCCTGTGTGCCAGGCCCAACTATCCAATTAGTGCTAGCAATCATATTTCTTTTAACAGTATTGCAAAATTTGTCAATCAACACTGTTTTGACTGTCAATCTGCAGTCTACTAGTGCCCTTGAATTGCATTTTCTTCCTGCCTGCCTGCCTGTGTGCCAGTCCCAACTAGCCAATTAGTGCCACCACTCATATTTATTGTAACAGGATTGGAATTTTTGTTAATCATAACTGTTTTGACTGTGATTCTTCAGTCTCCTAGTGCCATTGAATTGCAGTTTCCTTTCTCCCAGCGTGTGTGCCAGACAGGCTCATTTGCCAAATAGTGCCAAACAATCATATTTGTTGCCACAGTACTAGTAATATTTCAAAAAATTAACAATTTGTGATTTTTAAAACATCTGTCTTTTTTGTTGTTGTCAGTCTCACAGCGTATACTGTGCCCACTTTCACAGTGCCACCACTCAATTGGTGTAATAGTATTGTTAGTGTCCATTTAAAAAAAAATGACAGGCAGAGGCAGGCCACCCCGCAGGTTCCGTGGTCGTGGTCGTGGTGCTGTGATTCCTTTAGACCCTACAAATATGCACATTGTTCAGATGCCGAGTGCCAGGGGGATGCAAAAACTTCTGAGGAGGACCTAGTTGAATGGCTAACACAGGAAACCCAATCTTCTTCAGCTTCCACTGCTAGTCCTCCTAACCTTGACGCACCATCTAAGTCCAGCTGTGCTTTGGGCAGGTCTCAAGTGACCAGTGACACTCCGCCGCCTGTCGCCACCACCAACACTAGCACCACAGCCGCTTCACTTGATCTGTCACAGGAGTTATTGACACATCATTTGGAAGAAATGAGTGATGCGCAACCATCATTGACAGAGGATGTAGATAATAGTGATCAGTCTCAGTCAGGCAGCATTACCGACATGGAGGTACGGTGTGATGATGATGGTGATGTTGTACCCGCTGCTGCTTCCTTTCTTGATGTTTCAGATACAAGTGAAGCGGTTGATGATGATGTGTCGGTCGATGTCACGTGGGTGCCTGCTAGAAGAGAAGAAGAAGAGGGGGAAAGTTCAGATGCGGAGACAGAGAGGAGGAGGAGACGATTTGGAAGCACGGGGAGGTCGTCTCAAGGAGCTAGTGGCACAGTCAGACAGCATGCATCGTCACCAGGGGTCAGCCAGACAGCCCGCCGACGCCCATCAACGCATGCTGTTGCCACCACCAGAATGCCGTCATCACAGAGCTCAGCAGTGTGGCATTTTTTTTGTGTGTCTGCCTCTGACAACAGCGATGCCATTTGCAACCTGTGCCAAAAGAAACTGAGTTGTGGGAAGTCCAACAGCCACCTAGGTACAACTGCTTTGCGAAGGCACATGGTCTCCCATCACAAAGGCCGATGGGAAGAACACATGAGTAGAAGCAGCACACAAAGTGAAAGCCGCCCTCCTCCTCCTGCTCCAGCATCTTCAGCCACGTCAACCAGTGCTGTCCTCCTTGCCCCCTCTCAACCATCCTCCACTCAGTCTCTCTTACGTAGCAGTTCCTGGTCATCTGCCCACAGTCAGGTGTCTGTCAAGGACATGTTTGAGCGTAAGAAGCCAATTTTTCAAAGTCACCCCCTTGCCCGGCGTCTGACAGCTGGCTTGTCTGAACTCTTAGCCCGCCAGCTTTTACCATACAAGCTGGTGGAGTCTGATGCTTTCAAAAAATTTGTATCTATTGGGACACCGCAGTGGAAGGTACCTGGCAGAAATTTCTTTTCACAAAAGGCAATCCCAAACCTGTACTCTGTTGTGAGAAAGGAAGTTATGGCATGTCTGGCACACAGCGTTGGGGCAAGGGTCCATATGACCACGGATAGTTGGTCTGCAAAGCATGGTCAGGGCAGGTATATCACCTACACTGCGCATTGGGTAAACCTGCTGACTTCTGACAAGCATGGAATGCATGGCTCTGCAGAAGAGTTGGTGACGCCGCCACAACTTGCAGGCAGGCCTGCTGCTACCTCCTCTACTCCTCCTACTCCATCCTCTTCCATAACCTCTTCCTCGGCTGAGTCCTCTTCAACTTCTGCGTCTTGCTCCACATCTATGGCACCCCCCCAGCTCCCCAGGTACTATGCTACATCCCGGGTACGGCAGTGTCACGCCGTCTTGGGGTTGACTTGCCTGAAAGCGGAGAGTCACACCGCACCAGCACTCCTGACCGCCCTGAACGCACAGGTGGATCAGTGGCTGACTCCGCACCAACTGGAGATTGGCAAGGTTGTTTCTGACAATGGAAGTAATTTGGTGGCGGCATTGAAATTGGGCAAGTTGACACATGTGCCGTGCATGGCACATGTGTGTAATCTGATTGTACAACGATTTGTCCATAAGTACCCAGGCTTACAGGACGTCCTGAAGCAGGCCAGGAAGGTGTGTGGCCATTTCAGGCGTTCCTACACGGCCATGGCGCACTTGTCTGATATCCAGCGTCGAAACAACCTGCCAGTGAGGCGCTTGATTTGCGACAGCCCGACACGGTGGAATTCAACACTCCTAATGTTTGACTGCCTGCTCCAACAAGAAAAAGCTGTTAATGAGTATTTGTATGACCTGGGTGCTAGGACAGCCTCTGGGGAGCTGGGGATATTTTTGCCAAATTACTGGACGCTCATGCGCAATGCCTGTAGGCTCATGCGTCCTTTTGAGGAGGTGACAAACCTTGTCAGTCGCACCGAAGGCACCATCAGCGACATCATACCATTTGTTTTCTTCCTGGAGCGTGCCCTGCGAAGAGTGCTGGATCAGGCAGTAGATGAGTGTGAAGAGGAAGAGGAAGAGTTGTGGTGCCCATCCCCCCCACAAACAGCCGAATCAGCATCGCTTGCAGGACCTGCGGCAACGCAGGAAGAGGATTGTGAGGAAGAGGAGTCAGAGGAGGAATGTGGCTTTGAGGAGGAGGAGGAGGAAGACCGAGCACAACAGGCATCCCAGGGTGCTCGTTGTTGTCACCTCTCTGGTACCCGTGGTGTTGTACGTGGCTGGGGGGAAGAAGATACCATCAGTGAGATCAGAGAGGAGGAGGAACGCGACATGATTAGCTCAGCATCCAACCTTGTTCAAATGGGTTCTTTCATGCTGTTGTGCCTGTTGAGGGACCCTCGTATAAAAAAGCTGAAGGAGAACGACCTGTACTGGGTGTCCACGCTCCTCGACCCCCGGTATAAGCATAAAGTGCCTGAAATGTTACCAAATTCCCGCAAGTCGGAAAGGATGGAGCATTTTCATAATAAATTAAAAACTATGCTTTACACAGCGTATAAGGGTGATGTCACAGCACCACGGGAATGTAACAGGGGAAGAGATGAAATTAATCCTCCTCCTCCCACGACCACGGCGGCAAGGACCGGGCGCTTTCCTGACGTCTTGTTGATGGAGGACATGCGTACCTTTTTAACTCCCATGCACCATCAGAGCCTTTCGGGATCCAGCCTTAGAGAAAGACTCAACCGACAGGTAGCAGACTACCTAGCTTTAACTGCGGATCTCGACACTCTCAGGAGCGATGGACCTCTTGACTACTGGGTGTGCAGGCTGGACTTGTGGCCTGAGCTATCCCAATTTGCAATGGAACTTCTGGCCTGTCCCGCTTCAAGTGTCCTGTCCGAAAGGACTTTTAGTGCAGCAGGAGGTTTTGTCACTGAGAAGAGAAGTCGCCTAGGTCAAAAAAGCCTTGACTATCTCACTTTTATAAAAATGAATGAGGGCTGGATCCCGAAGGGACTGACATTGGGCAATACATTTGAATAAAAAACTACTGATGATGATATGAGCTACCTTGGGCTACAACTGGTACACAGACTGGCCTTTTTTTTTTGGTTATAAAGATGGAGGACTTGCTTGACTTATCCGCCAACAACTAGTGTTCAAGTCACAAGCTTTTAGGGCACTTTATAAATGTTTTACAAACATTGATTTTTCTGGCCGCTGCTACAGCAGTTGCTCCAACAATACCCCAATGTTTCAGTCATTTGTACATTCCTAATTTTTCTGGCCTCTGCTGCATCTCTGTGGGTACAAAACTCAAATTAAAAAAATAAGGCACATAACACTAGTGATTAAACTGTTACGAATTGTACAACTTTACACACCACTCATATCCGGTGGACCATTCAATTGAACGCAAAATGCAAAAAATTTGAAAGAGTAGGACCGACCAAGCATCTTTATCCGTCTCTTGGTTGCTCTAAATTATCTCCGTGTTCCATCTATGACATACCTGTACTCTATTGTGCAAAAGGGTGGCATATGTTTTGTTTCATGCTGTTGTGCCTGTTGCGGGTCGTGGCCCATGATATAAAAAGGCTGAAGGAGAACGACCTGTAGTAATGGTTGCCCCATCCAGTTTTTATAAAAATGTTCCTGGTTCCTCTCAATTATCTTTGGGTTTCTAACATGGATGCCATACCTGTACTCGCTTGTGCAAAAGGATGGCATATGTGGTGGTATTTCCTGCAGTTGTTTCTGTTGAGGGTGCTGGACCCTCTTATAAAAAAGCTGAAGGAGAACGACCTGGAGTGGGAGTCCAAGCATGGTTTTTGGTGCTATTTCACTTTTACAAACAATTATCTGTGGGTTTCACAAATCAATGCCGTACCAGTACTCTATTGTTCCAAAGTATGCCATATGTTCTCTTTCCTGCTGGTATTTTGTTTGAGGGTCCTGGACACTCTTATAAAAAGGCCTAAGGTGAAAGAGGTGTACTGGGTGTCCACTCATTTTTATTTTCTATTTCTCATTTGACCAAAATTATCTCTGGTTTTGTAAAATCAATGCCGTACCTGTACTCTATTGTTCAAAAGGATGCCATACGTCCTCTTTCCTGCTGGTGTTTTTTTTTTGAGTGTCCAGGACCATCTTATAAAAAGGCCTAAGGAGAAAGAGGTGTACTGGTTGGCCACTCATTTTTATTTTTCTATTTAACATTTGACCAAAATGATCTCTGGGTTTGTAAAATCAATGCTGTACCTGTACTCTATTGTTCAAAAGGATGCCATACGTCCTCTTTCCTGCTGGTGTTTTTTTTGAGGGTCCAGGACCCTCTTATAAAAAGGCCTAAGGAGAAAGAGGTGTACTGGCTGTCCATCGAATCATTTTTTTTATTCAAATTTCCATTTAAAAAAAAAATTCTATGGGTTTCTAAAATCTATGCCTTTCCTGTACTCTATTGTTCAAAAGTATGCCATATGTCCTCTTTCCTGCTGGTTTTTTGTTTGAGGGTCCTGGACCCTCTTATAAAAAGGCCTTATGGATAAAGAATTTTACCTGGTGTCCATCCAATCATTTTTTAATTAAAATTCACGGTTGCAACAAATTATCCCCGGGTTTCTAAAATCAATGCCTTTCCTATAATCTTTTTTTCACAAAGGATGTCCTCTTTCCTACTGCTGGTTTTGTTGAGTGTCCTGGAGCCTCTGCTAAAAAGGCCGAAGGATAAAGAAGTGTACTGGGTGTCTATTCAATGTTTTTTTAGATTTCCCAGTTGTAACTTATTTTTTCTGTCTTTCAAAAATCAATGCCTTTCCTGTAATCTATTTTTCAAAAGGATGCCATATGTCCTATTTCATGCTGTTCTTTCTGTTGAGGCTCCGGGACACTCTTTTAAAAAGGCCTAAGGATAAAGAAGTGTACTGGGTGTCCAATCAATGTTTTTTTTCTATTTCCCGGGTCATATAACTGATCTCTGTGTTTCTAAAATCAATGCCTTTCCTGTAATCTAATTTTCAAAAGTATGCCATATGTCCTCTTTCCTGCTGGTGTTTTTTTGAGGGTCCAGGACCCTCTTATAAAAAGGCCTAAGGAGAAAGTGGTGTACTGGGTGTCCATCGAATCATTTTTTTTATTCAAATTTACATTTGCAAAAAATTATCTATGGGTTTCTAAAATCAATGCCTTTCCTGTACTCTTACTCTATTGTTAAAAAGTATGCCATATGTCCCCTTTCCTGCTGGTGTTTTGTTTGAGGGGCCTGGACCCTCTTATAAAAAGGCCTAGGGAGAAAGAATTGTACTGGGTGTCCATCCAACCATTTTTTTTATTCAAATTCACGGTTGCAGCAAATTATCCCCGGGTTTCTAAAATCAATGCCTTTCCTATAATCTTTTTTTCACAAAGGATGCCATATGTCCTCTTTCCTACTGCTGGTTTTGTTGAGTGTCCTGAAGCCTCTGCTAAAAAGGCTGAAGGATAAAGAAGTGTACTGGGTGTCTATTCAATGTTTTTTTAGATTTCTCAGTTGTAACTTATTTTTTCTGTCTTTCAAAAATCAATGCCTTTCCTGTAATCTATTTTTCAAAAGGATGCCATATGTCCTATTTCATGCTGTTCTTTCTGTTGAGGCTCCGGGACACTCTTTTAAAAAGGCCTAAGGATAAAGAAGTGTACTGGGTGTCCAATCAATGTTTTTTTTCTATTTCCCGGGTCATATAACTGATCTCTGTGTTTCTAAAATCAATGCCTTTCCTGTAATCTAATTTTCAAAAGTATGCCATATGTCCTCTTTCCTGCTGGTGTTTTTTTTGAGGGTCCAGGACCCTCTTATAAAAAGGCCTAAGGAGAAAGTGGTGTACTGGGTGTCCATCGAATCATTTTTTTGATTCAAATTTACATTTGCAAAAAATTATCTATGGGTTTCTAAAATCAATACCTTTCCTGTACTCTTACTCTATTGTTAAAAAGTATGCCATATGTCCCCTTTCCTGCTGGTGTTTTGTTTGAGGGTCCTGGACCCTCTTATAAAAAGGCCTAGGGAGAAAGAATTGTACTGGGTGTCCATCCAACCATTTTTTTGATTCAAATTCACGGTTGCAACAAATTATCCCCGGGTTTCTAAAATCAATGCCTTTCCTGTAATCTTTTATTCAAAAGGATGACATATCTCCTCTTTCATGCTGTTGTTTCGGTTGAGCCTCCGGGACCCTCGTATTAAAAAGGCCTGAGCATAAATAAGTGTCACGGCTGTGTAATCAATGTTTTTTTCTAATTTCACGGTTGCAAATAATGATCTGTGGGTTTCTAAAATCAATGCCTTTCCTGTAATCTTTTATTAAAAAGGATGACATATCTCCTCTTTCATGCTGTTGTTTCGGTTGAGGCTCCGGGACCCTCGTATTAAAAAGGCCTGAGCATAAATAAGTGTCACAGCTGTGTAATCAATGTTTTTTTCTAATTTCACGGTTGCAAATAATGATCTGTGGGTTTCTAAAATCAATGCCTTTCCTGTAATCTTTTATTCAAAAGGATGACATATCTCCTCTTTCATGCTGTTGTTTCGGTTGAGGCTCCGGGACCCTCGTATTAAAAAGGCCTGAGCATAAATAAGTGTCACGGCTGTGTAATCAATGTTTTTTTCTAATTTCACGGTTGCAAATAATGATCTGTGGGTTTCTAAAATCAATGCCTTTCCTGTAATCTTTTATTCAAAAGGATGACATATCTCCTCTTTCATGCTGTTGTTTCGGTTGAGGCTACGGGACCCTCGTATTAAAAAGGCCTGAGCATAAATAAGTGTCACGGCTGTGTAATCAATGTTTTTTTCTAATTTCACGGTTGCAAATAATGATCTGTGGGTTTCTAAAATCAATGCCTTTCCTGTAATCTTTTATTCAAAAGGATGACATATCTCCTCTTTCATGCTGTTGTTTCGGTTGAGGCTCCGGGACCCTCGTATTAAAAAGGCCTGAGCATACATAAGTGTCACGGCTGTGTAATCAATGTTTTTTTCTAATTTCACGGTTGCAAATAATGATCTGTGGGTTTCTAAAATCAATGCCTTTCCTGTAATCTTTTATTCAAAAGGATGACATATCTCCTCTTTCATGCTGTTGTTTCGGTTGAGGCTCCGGGACCCTCGTATTAAAAAGGCCTGAGCATAAATAAGTGTCACGGCTGTGTAATCAATTTTTTTTTCTAAATTCACGGTTGCAAATAATGATCTGTGGGTTTCTAAAATCAATGCCTTTACTGTAATCTTTTATTCAAAAGGATGACATATCTCCTCTTTCATGCTGTTGTTTCGGTTGAGCCTCCGGGACCCTCGTATTAAAAAGGCCTGAGCATAAATAAGTGTCACGGCTGTCTAATCAATGTTTTTGTCTAATTTCACGGTTGCAAATAATGATCTGTGGGTTTCTAAAATCAATGCCTTTCCTGTAATATTTTATTAAAAAGGATGACATATCTCCTCTTTCATGCTGTTGTTTCGGTTGAGGCTCCGGGACCCTCGTATTAAAAAGGCCTGAGCATAAATAAGTGTGACGGGTGTGTAATCAATTTTTTTTGCTAAATTCACGGTTGCAAATAATGATCTGTGGGTTTCTAAAATCAATGCCTTTACTGTAATCTTTTATTCAAAAGGATGACAGTACTACCAAAATACAGCCAATGAAGGGCCTTAGGAAGACTGAGCCAAGGTTGGATTGTAGTATTTGGTTAGGCTAATCATGATGGCCATGTAGACCACCACCACCGAGAGTCCTGGAAGTAACAGGGATGATGAGATGAAAGAGCTAAGAATAGTAGAACCTGAAACAACAGAGTTAGCCATGGGTGTTAGTGCAAAACCGCTTGGCTTTTTTTTGGCTTTGGGTGCGGCTATTCATGCAGGCCATATAGAGCTGACAACATTCGGTGTCGTATCAGCTATTAAACTAATAAGAACAGTACTACCAAAATACAGCCAATGAAGGGCCTTAGGAAGACTGGGCCAAGGTTGGATTGTAGTATTTGGTTAGGCTAATCATGATGGCCATGTAGACCACCACCACCGAGAGTCCTGGAAGTAACAGGGATGATGAGATGAAAGAGCTAAGAATAGTAGAACTTGAAACAACAGAGTTAGCCATGGGTGTTAGTGCAAAACCGCTTGGCTTTTTTTTGGATTTGGGTGCGGCTATTCATGCAGGCCATATAGAGCTGACAACATTCGGTGTCGTATCAGCTATTAAACTAATAAGAACAGTACTACCAAAATACAGCAAATGAAGGGCCTTAGGAAGACTGGGCCAAGGTTGGATTGTAGTATTTGGTTAGGCTAATCATGATGGCCATGTAGACCACCACCACCAAGAGTCCTGGAAGTAACAGGGATGATGAGATGAAAGAGCTAAGAATAGTAGAACTTGAAACAACAGAGTTAGCCATGGGTGTTAGTGCAAAACCGCTTGGCTTTTTTTTGGCTTTGGGTGCAGCTATTCATGCAGGCCATATAGAGCTGACAACATTCGGTGTCGTATCAGCTATTAAACTAATAAGAACAGTACTACCAAAATGCAGCCAATGAAGGGCCTTAGGAAGACTGAGCCAAGGTTGGATTGTAGTATTTGGTTAGGCTAATCATGATGGCCATGTAGACCACCATGTAGTAATAAGAACAGTACTACCAAAATACAGCCAATGAAGGGCCTTAGGAAGACTGAGCCAAGGTTGGATTGTAGTATTTGGTTAGGCTAATCATGATGGCCATGTAGACCACCACCACCGAGAGTCCTGGAAGTAACAGGGATGATGAGATGAAAGTGCTAAGAATAGTACTACTTGAAACAACAGAGTTAGCCATGGGTGTTAATCCAAGACCGCTTGGATTTATTTTTGTATTGGGTGCAGCTAATCATGCCGGCCATATAGAGCTGACAACATTCGGTGTTGTATCAGCTATAAAAATAATAAGAACTGTACTATCAAAATACAGACAATGAAGGGCCTATGAAGACTGAGCAAAGGTTGGATTGTAGTATTTTGTTCGGCTAATCATGATAGCCATGTAGACCGCCCATAACAGGGATGAAAGTGCTAAGAATAGTACTAATTGAAACAACAGAGTTAGCCATGGGTGTTAGTCTAAGACCACTCGGCTTTTATTTGGGTTTGGGTGCAGCTAATCATGAAGGACAGATAGACCTGCCACCATTTGGTGTTGTAACAGGTATGAAAATGCAAAGAACAGTACTACATAACACAACCTACTTACCATGGGTCCCAGAACATATGTTTGGTTGTTATATTTTGTAAGGGTAATCATGCAGGCCATATAGACCTCCACCGATAGGGTGAGTATGAGTAACAGCTATTAAAATGCGAAGGACATTACTAATTAACACAACATAGTTACCATGGGTCGCAGACCAAGATCAGATGTCTTGTTATATTTTGTATGGGTAATCATCCAGGCCGTATAGACCTCACCAAATAGGGGGAGTTACAGAGATTAAAGTGCTAAGAATGGTAGTACTTAAAACACAACCTCGTTAAAATAGGTAGCAGACCACATGTCTTATTATTATAATTTTTCAGGGTAATCTGGCAGGCCATATAGAACTCCCCCGATAGGGGGGGGGGAACAGGGATTAAAGTGCTAAGAAAAGTACTAATTGACACAAGCTAGTTGGGTCCAAGAACGCATGTTTGATTATTAGAATTTATTAGGGTAATTATATATCTAACAAATCTATCTATTTGTCTTCTATCGATTCTATCAATCTATGTATATCTATCTATCCTATCTATCACTATCAATCTATCTTCTGTCCGGGATGTTTTGAGACAGCCACTTTGGGTAGGTTAGTTGATTTAGACCCATTATGGCTTAAAAGCAGACTCTGCATCAACTATGTAATTTTCCATGGGAGTTTTGCCAGGGATCCCCCTCCAGCATGCAACAGTCCAGGTGTTAGTACCCTTGAAACAACTTTTCCATCACTATTGTGGCCAGAAAGAGTCCTTGTAGGTTTTAAAGTTCGCCTGCCTATTGAATTCAATGGCGGTTCGCGCGTTCGCGAACAATACCGGAAGTTTGAGTCCGCGGTTCGTGAACCGAAAATTTTAGGTTTGCGACATCACTACCCATCATGCGATCATTAGTGGCATTGCAATAGGGGAGCTAGTGGGACCTATGCTGCACGTATATCATCCCTGGCCCCTCTGTATGCTCACAGTGTACAGATAGCCTATGGATTTTCCTTTACAAGTATGGCGGCAGGGTTCCCAAGATGACCGCCACAGTCAGTCCAGTATTCAACCAGCGAGTCCAGTAATTCAGTAGGTAGTCCAATAATTCAACAGGCAAATCTATACAAAAATACTGGACACTTAAAGGGACATAATGCCCATATTCTAAACCACTTGAAAGTGATACAGTGTAACTGTAAAAAGCTCACAAGAAAATAGCACCTGAGCTTTTCAATGTAAAAAAGAAATATATTTTACCTTAAAATATCTTCAGGTCACAATAGTGAGTGCTCTGTGCACAGTTATCTTCAGCTACTGTCAGCTGCATATTTGAAAAAAAAACAGCCAATCAGCTTTGTCAGTGCTAATGTCATTTACTGTGATCTCATAAGATTTTACTGGAATCTCACAAGATTTCATAGTAAACTTCCTTAAACTGAGGAGGGAAATATAATGACTACACATGCCAGATGCACGCTCCCTTGCAAGTCCCAGGACTAGAATCTTGATTGGCTGCTTAAATTACATTTACAATGGGCTGTGGCTACTGAGGACATTTTGAGATTAAAAAAAATCATCCTTTTTTACATAGAGATGTTCAGGTGATATTTTCTAGTAAGCATTTTACAGATATGCTGCTTTGCTCAAGTGCTTCAACATTTAGTCATGTCCTTTGAAATGTCCACTGGGTCTATATTTTAAGGGTGTCCTATGCCTCTCTGCATTACAAATATGATTAAAAAAAGAATTGACACTGCCCATGCAATACTCCATATGATACTTGCAGTCAAGGAGGGTAAAAAAATTAAATACCGGTCGTATGTGTTACTGGTAATCATTATGGAGTCCTCAGGCACTTTTTACCCTGAAAACATGGTGCCTCACTAAGGGTCGTATACTGCATTTTCGTATGGGAAGGAGATGCGGACATTACAAAAGTAGACAATAAAATTTGTTTTTTAAAAATCTTACAAAACAAATAATTGAACCATTCACACAAAAATACACAGGAACAAAAATTTTATTTTTAAGGTGCATCAAAAACAAAACTTCACTAAAAATCGTATTTTATCAAAAATTTAAAATTTGGATGTAAATTACAGAGGAATAAATCATATTAAATATGCACAGTGTACATAGTAATTTAATTACACTGGATATGCAAAAATCACTTAGAAATGTGTACTTTTAAAAGCAAAATACAAAGCGTAATTGTTGCTTTTTTATAAAATCAGCTTAACATGAGCATTCCATGGGCATATATGAAATTGTCTCTCTAATCCCAGCATCATTCTGTAAAGATTTTCAGATTGTGGTGACCCTTTCCAGCGAGCTCCATCAGTTTCAGAAGGAGACACTCGAAGGGACTGCTCCTTTTTTATGATAATTCCACCAATGTTCGGTGAGAAAAACCATATCTGAAATTGTGAGGTTTAGATGATCGGGCCCTTAGAGTTAAACATACTGTATGTATACTACATAATTCCCATAAACTTCCTAATATAAAATTAAAAATACACCCAAATAAATGGATACCTAAGCATCGGGGGCAAGATCACATATGTGGCGCATACTTCAGCGTAACTTCTGAAACCCGCGTTGCCCGTAATTTCCCTTTGCACATCGGGGAATCACATAAACCTCGCCAGCAGTCCATAAAGTGCTGTAAGTCGGATAAAGTAGCGATGTCCAGAAATGTGCGCAAATACAAATTTCTGGAGTCGCCAGTGTCTTAGAAACGTTAGAAACTGCTGGAGCCTAAGAAAAAAAAAAGTTAAATCTCCTGTGAAAGTCTAACATGCCTACCAAAAAAACCATATATCCGCAATCCCCCCACATCACAACTAATAATAAAAGTATTAACCCCTAAACTGACAACCAACCACAACGCAATATGCCTAATTAAACTATTAACCCCTAATCTGCCATTCACCCACATCACGATCTCCCTAATATATGTATTAACCCCTAACCCGCCGATCACCCACATCGCAATTAGCCTAATTAAACTATTAACCCCTAATCCACCATTAACTCACATCACAGTTAACCTAATAAATCTATTAACTCTGAAAAACCACCATTAACCCACATTACAATTAACGTAATTAATCTATTAACCCCTAAACCGCCAAACCCCCACAACGCAATTAACCTATTTAAATTACTAAGCCCCCTAACCTAAATTAACCCCAATTACCTAAATTAAAAAACACTGTTACAATTAAAATTAAAAACCTACTTTAAAAATAAAAAACTAAGTTGATATTAATTTTAAATTACAAAAAATAAAAAAATCTAACATTACAAAAAATAATAAACCACATTTTTAAAAATAAAAAAATCAAACCTAATCCCTATGAAAATAAAAAATCCCCCCAAAATAAAAACACCCCTAATCTAAACTAAACTACCAATAGCTCTTAAAAGGGCTTTTTGTAGTGCATTGCCCTAGGTTAAACAGTTCTTTTACCTTACAAAATACTAAGTCCCCCTCTAACAGTAAAACCCCCACCCACCTAACCCCCCAAAATAAAAAAATACTAAGTCCCCCCTCTAACAGTAAAACCCCCCACCCACAAACCCCATAAAATAAAAAAAACTAACACTAAAAAAATATTAAACTACCCATTGCCCCTAAAGGGGAATTTGTATAGGCATTTTGAACAAGTGTTCAAAATCCCTATTCTAAAAAATACAAAACAAATACAAAAAAAATCCTAACTCTAAACCCCAAATAGGTGATCACCCTTCCTGAAGTCTGGCGGAGAAGGTCCTCTTCCAGTCGCCGGTGAAGTCTTCTTGGAACCGGCGATATCTTCCATCTTCATCAAGGACCAAGCCGGCATGGAGCGGAGATGACCGCAGAACTGAAGACCGGTCACCGCGGAGCCATGGAGCGGGGAGGATCCTCTTCGTATGATCAGTTTAAATATGGTGTCACTTGCATTCCTATTGACTGATTTGAATCTTCAAATTCAAATCAGCCAATAGGATGATAGCTACTGAAATCTTATTGGCTGTTCAAATAGGAATTAGTAATTTAATTACACTGGATATGCAAAAATCACTTAGAAATGTGTACTTTTAAAAGCAAAATACAAAGCGTAATTGTTGCTTTATTTATAAAATCAGCTTAACATGAGCATTCCATGGGCATATATGAAATTGTCTCTCTAATCCCAGCATCATTCTGTAAAGATTTTCAGATTGTGGTGACCCATTCCAGCGAGCTCCATCAGTTTCAGAAGGAGACACTCGAAGGGACTGCTCCTTTTTTATGATAATTCCACCAATGTTCGGTGAGAAAAACCATATCTGAAATTGTGAGGTTTAGATGATCGGGCCCTTAGAGTTAAACATACTGTATGTATACTACATAATTCCCATAAACTTCCTAATATAAAATTAAAAATACACCCAAATAAATGGATACCTAAGCATCGGGGGCAAGATCACATATGTGGCGCATACTTCAGCGTAACTTCTGAAACCCGCGTTGCCCGTAATTTCCCTTTGCACATCGGGGAATCACATAAACCTCGCCAGCAGTCCATAAAGTGCTGTAAGTCGGATAAAGTAGCGATGTCCAGAAATGTGCGCAAATACAAATTTCTGGAGTCGCCAGTGTCTTAGAAACGTTAGAAACTGCTGGAGCCTAAGAAAAAAAAAAGTTAAATCTCCTGTGAAAGTCTAACACGCCTACCAAAAAAACCATATATCCGCAATCCCCCCACATCACAACTAATAATAAAAGTATTAACCCCTAAACTGACAACCAACCACAACGCAATATGCCTAATTAAACTATTAACCCCTAATCTGCCATTCACCCACATCACGATCTCCCTAATATATGTATTAACCCCTAACCCGCCGATCACCCACATCGCAATTAGCCTAATTAAACTATTAACCCCTAATCCACCATTAACTCACATCACAATTAACCTAATAAATCTATTAACTCTGAAAAACCACCATTAACCCACATTACAATTAACGTAATTAATCTATTAACCCCTAAACCGCCAAACCCCCACAACGCAATTAACCTATTTAAATTACTAAGCCCCCTAACCTAAATTAACCCCAATTACCTAAATTAAAAAACACTGTTACAATTAAAATTAAAAACCTACTTTAAAAATAAAAAACTAAGTTGATATTAATTTTAAATTACAAAAAATAAAAAAATCTAACATTACAAAAAATAATAAACCACATTTTTAAAAATAAAAAAATCAAACCTAATCCCTATGAAAATAAAAAATCCCCCCAAAATAAAAACACCCCTAATCTAAACTAAACTACCAATAGCCCTTAAAAGGGCTTTTTGTAGTGCATTGCCCTAGGTTAAACAGTTCTTTTACCTTACAAAATACTAAGTCCCCCTCTAACAGTAAAACCCCCACCCACCTAACCCCCCAAAATAAAAAAATACTAAGTCCCCCCTCTAACAGTAAAACCCCCCCACCCACAAACCCCATAAAATAAAAAAAACTAACACTAAAAAAATATTAAACTACCCATTGCCCCTAAAGGGGAATTTGTATAGGCATTTTGAACAAGTGTTCAAAATCCCTATTCTAAAAAATACAAAAAAAAATACAAAAAAAATCCTAACTCTAAACCCCAAATAGGTGATCACCCTTCCTGAAGTCTGGCGGAGAAGGTCCTCTTCCAGGCGCCGGTGAAGTCTTCTTGGAACCGGCGATATCTTCCATCTTCATCAAGGACCAAGCCGGCATGGAGCGGAGATGACCGCAGAACTGAAGACCGGTCACCGCGGAGCCATGGAGCGGGGAGGATCCTCTTCGTATGATCAGTTTAAATATGGTGTCACTTGCATTCCTATTGACTGATTTGAATCTTCAAATTCAAATCAGCCAATAGGATGATAGCTACTGAAATCTTATTGGCTGTTCAAATAGGAATTAGTAATTTAATTACACTGGATATGCAAAAATCACTTAGAAATGTGTACTTTTAAAAGCAAAATGCAAAGCGTAATTGTTGCTTTATTTATAAAATCAGCTTAACATGAGCATTCCATGGGCATATATGAAATTGTCTCTCTAATCCCAGCATCATTCTGTAAAGATTTTCAGATTGTGGTGACCCTTTCCAGCGAGCTCCATCAGTTTCAGAAGGAGACACTCGAAGGGACTGCTCCTTTTTTATGATAATTCCACCAATGTTCGGTGAGAAAAACCATATCTGAAATTGTGAGGTTTAGATGATCGGGCCCTTAGCGTTAAACATACCGTATGTATACTACATAATTCCCATAAACTTCCTAATATAAAATTAAAAATACACCCAAATAAATGGATACCTAAGCATCGGGGGCAAGATTACATATGTGGCGCATACTTCAGCGTAACTTCTGAAACCCGCGTTGCCCGTAATTTCCCTTTGCACATCGGGGAATCACATAAACCTCGCCAGCAGTCCATAAAGTGCTGTAAGTCGGATAAAGTAGCGATGTCCAGAAATGTGCGCAAATACAAATTTCTGGAGTCGCCAGTGTCTTAGAAACGTTAGAAACTGCTGGAGCCTAAGAAAAAAAAAAGTTAAATCTCCTGTGAAAGTCTAACACGCCTACCAAAAAAACCATATATCCGCAATCCCCCCACATCACAACTAATAATAAAAGTATTAACCCCTAAACTGACAACCAACCACAACGCAATATGCCTAATTAAACTATTAACCCCTAATCTGCCATTCACCCACATCACAATCTCCCTAATATATGTATTAACCCCTAACCCGCCGATCACCCACATCGCAATTAGCCTAATTAAACTATTAACCCCTAATCCACCATTAACTCACATCACAATTAACCTAATAAATCTATTAACTCTGAAAAACCACCATTAACCCACATTACAATTAACGTAATTAATCTATTAACCCCTAAACCGCCAAACCCCCACAACGCAATTAACCTATTTAAATTACTAAGCCCCCTAACCTAAATTAACTCCAATTACCTAAATTAAAAAACACTGTTACAATTAAAATTAAAAACCTACTTTAAAAATAAAAAACTAAGTTGATATTAATTTTAAATTACAAAAAATAAAAAAATCTAACATTACAAAAAATAATAAACCACATTTTTAAAAATAAAAAAATCAAACCTAATCCCTATGAAAATAAAAAATCCCCCCAAAATAAAAACACCCCTAATCTAAACTAAACTACCAATAGCTCTTAAAAGGGCTTTTTGTAGTGCATTGCCCTAGGTTAAACAGTTCTTTTACCTTACAAAATACTAAGTCCCCCTCTAACAGTAAAACCCCCACCCACCTAACCCCCCAAAATAAAAAAATACTAAGTCCCCCCTCTAACAGTAAAACCCCCCACCCACAAACCCCATAAAATAAAAAAAACTAACACTAAAAAAATATTAAACTACCCATTGCCCCTAAAGGGGAATTTGTATAGGCATTTTGAACAAGTGTTCAAAATCCCTATTCTAAAAAATACAAAACAAATACAAAAAAAATCCTAACTCTAAACCCCAAATAGGTGATCACCCTTCCTGAAGTCTGGCGGAGAAGGTCCTCTTCCAGTCGCCGGTGAAGTCTTCTTGGAACCGGCGATATCTTCCATCTTCATCAAGGACCAAGCCGGCATGGAGCGGAGATGACCGCAGAACTGAAGACCGGTCACCGCGGAGCCATGGAGCGGGGAGGATCCTCTTCGTATGATCAGTTTAAATATGGTGTCACTTGCATTCCTATTGACTGATTTGAATCTTCAAATTCAAATCAGCCAATAGGATGATAGCTACTGAAATCTTATTGGCTGTTCAAATAGGAATTAGTAATTTAATTACACTGGATATGCAAAAATCACTTAGAAATGTGTACTTTTAAAAGCAAAATACAAAGCGTAATTGTTGCTTTATTTATAAAATCAGCTTAACATGAGCATTCCATGGGCATATATGAAATTGTCTCTCTAATCCCAGCATCATTCTGTAAAGATTTTCAGATTGTGGTGACCCTTTCCAGCGAGCTCCATCAGTTTCAGAAGGAGACACTCGAAGGGACTGCTCCTTTTTTTTTTTTGAAATATATGTTTTTATTGAATTTTTCAATTGGTTTAATACAGAAAAGAAAACAAATAATCTATTATCACAATACACTCCAACATTTGTAGGATAACAGCATTGGTATTACTTCCTCTTAGACTTTATATTAAACAAAAGAGAGAAAGGAGGAAAGGGAAATGAGAGAAAGAGAAGAAAAGAGATGCAGGTACATTTATGTAGTTTATATCTGTGCGATCCATTGTGTGATTATGTAAATCCTCTTTTACAATTAACTCCATCACCTGTTTAGTATGTTTGACCCATGACACTATCCCCTCTGTTTAACTAATGTTAGCTGGGTCCTGTTCCCAGAAGAATATTACCTCCAGAATGAAGTTTTTTTTCCCTATGTAGCTATAATACATTTTTTCTAGTTTAAGTACCATAGTGACCTCTGATATCCACTGTTCTAGACTAGGAATCTCTAACTTCTTCCATTTTCTAGGGATCAGTCTTTTCGCGCAGGTTATCATGCAGGATAATAATTTCCCTCTATATACACAACCTAAGTTAGGGGTTTGGTTCAGTAATATCATGGAGGGGTTAAGTGTAATGTCTAGTTTTATTACATCTCTAATGTAAGTGTTTATCTGGTCCCAGAAAGGTCTCAGGTTTGGACACGACCACCAGATATGGGTCATGGTTCCTATTTCTCCACAGTGTCTCCAACAAAGAGGCGACACTGACGGAAAAATTTTGCATAATCTATGTGGAGTTAAATACCATCTGGACAGTATTTTGAAATTTAGTTCCACTAAGGTAAGTGAGATAGATGATTTTTTTGTAGAGGTGAACGATTGAGACCACTGTTCTTCAGTAATTTCTAGTTGTAGCTCATGTTCCCATTGTTTTGTGTAGGACGGCTTGGTGTTAAGCGTCTGTTTACTCAATATTGCGTAAATCAAGGAAATATGTGATTTTGTCAAGGAAGTGGATGTGCATAGGTTCTCAAATGGTGTTAGGGCTCTCAGAAGTTCATTCTTTTGTGGGTCTGTCATAACAGAGTGTCTCGTTTGTAAGTATATGTACCACTTGTCAAAGGGTGGGCCTATTTCTTCTTTCAGGTCATGTTGGCTTTTAAACAGGCCTTTTTGTATCAGTGTGTGGATAGGGACATTTACGTAGTTGGGGCAGGAGTTGGTTAAACCCTCCAAATTATCTGGAAAGAAGTATGGGTTGTGGAATATGGGGGATAAGGGGGAGATCTTCGTAGAAAGTGTATTGTGGTCTTTAAGTATTTTATCCCATGTATCTAGAGTGGATTTAATCAGTGGATTGGTCCTTGTCAGATATGGTCTGTGTTTTTTCAGTAGCCAGGGTAAGCTAGACATGTTGGGCGTGTTTATTAATTGTGCCTCCATCTGGACCCACTGTTTTGATGGGTTGTTATGACTCCATGCTACTATCCGTGCTAGGATAGTTGCTAAGTAATAATTCCTAAGGATCGGGACACTCAGTCCCCCGTCTTCTTTGGCAAGGTATAGAGTCTTTCTAGCTACTCTCGGTTTACTGTATGCCCAAATGAATGATTCTATGCGTTTTTGATGGGTGTTAAAGAAGTGTTGGGGTATATCTATAGGCAGCGCTTGGAACAAGTAGAGATATTTGGGTATTATTGACATTTTGATCGCATTTATGCGCCCCATCCATGACAGATGACCCTGTCTGTGCCAGGTGCCTAATAGTTGGTTTATTCCGTCATATAAAGGTGTGAAGTTTTTAGTGTATATCTCCGATGGGTTATCTGGGATGATTGTCCCGAGGTAGGTGACCGACTTGACTATGTCAAATTGTGTATGATCGGTGATGAATTTAGTAGTTGATTCGTCTAGGTTAAGGGGCATTAGCATGGACTTGTCAAGGTTGATCGAGAAGTTAGAAACCTGGTTATAATTTTGAAAGACTTCTAATAATGGGGCAAAGAGGTCTTTGGTTCTGTTAGTGTAAATATAATGTCGTCCGCAAAAAGAAGACATTTTTGAGTATAAGGGCCATAAGTGAAGCCTTTAATATCAGGGTGTGTTCTCACTATAGTCGCCAGAATTTCTACGGTGAGGATAAAAAGGAGAGGTGAGAGGGGGCATCCTTGTCTCGTGCCATTCTTAATTAGGAAGCTATTGGATAAAGTGCCATTGGCTATTACTTTGGCTGAGGGGATGGTGTAGAGAGCTTTAATTCTGTCTATAAATTTGTCAGGGAAGTTGAATTTCGTCAGTGTCGCCCACATGAAGTCCCAGTCAACTCTGTCAAATGCCTTTTCGGCGTCGGTGGAAAGGAATGTCATGGGTATATTATTATCTGTCGCGTGTTGTAGTGTATGTAGTATTCTTGTAGTGTTGTCTTTTGCTTCTCGTCCTTGTATGAAACCCACCTGGTCATTATTAACAATTTGGGGGAGAATGTTGTGTAGTCTTGAGGCTAATAGTTTTGCATAAATTTTCATGTCTATATTGATTAGGGAAATTGGTCGGTAGTTTTGAACTCTGTCAGCCATTTTCCCCGGTTTAGGGATCACAGTAATGGATGCTTCTAAAAGCGGTTGGGAGAATTGTGAGCCATTATCAATGTCTTGATAGAGTGATAGCAATTGTTTTCCACAGTGAAGTTTAAATAGTTGATAAAATTTAGAGGTGAGGCCGTCTGGGCCTGGTGCTTTGCCAGCTGGTAGAGAATTTATGGTGTCTAAAACCTCTTGTAGAGTGATTGGAGTTTCTATATATTCCTTATCCGTGTCGGAGATCATTGGGACTTCTACTTTAGATAGATACTGCTGTATAAGCTCTAGTTTATTGTTAGTGGTCTGGTTATTTAGATTGTATAAAGATCTATAGTATTCTGCGAAGCTTTCAGTGATAGTGTCGTTTTGGTGCTGAGTAGTGCCATCTTGGCCTCTTAGCTTGCGGATGTATGTTTGCAATTTTTTCTTTTTTAATGATCTGGCTAACATTTTCCCTGCTTTGTTGCTTTCGATGAAGAATTTGGCTCTAGTGGTTAGTGCTCGTAGGTGTGCATTATGGGTTAAATGTGTGTTTAGTGCTGTCCTGGCTGCTGTCAAGTCAGATAGTCTCTGGGGAGATTTGGGGTCATGTTTATGTGCCACTTCTGTCCTTTTTAAATTATCTATGAGGGAGAGATATATAGCTGATCTTTGTTTGCGGATTCTATGAGTGTGTTGGATAATTTCACCTCTAATGGTGCATTTGAAAGCTTCCCAATTATTGGTTGTGGATGTGTCCGAAGGGTTGTTATGTAGGAAAAATTCCTCTATACGTCTATCTATCGCCTCTACGACTGTAGCGTCGGTAAATATGTTATCATTAAGTCTCCAGTGGTTTCTCGGTTTGGGTTTGGTTAGCCATGTAAAGGAAGTTAAAACCATGCTATGGTCGGACCATGGGGTGTGCGATATTTTGGAATGTTTAAGATTCGAAAGCATATTTTGGGAACACAGGATATAGTCAATTCTCGAGTAACTGCGTTGTGGGTTGGAGAAGAAAGTGAAATCTTTGGTTTCGGGGTGAGCTACTCGCCATGTGTCAAATAGCGTGGGGATCTGAAGTGTCAAGTAGTTAGTTTTGATATGCCTGATAGGTATATAAGATTTCCCAGAGGAGGTGTCTAGGGCTGGGCATATTGGGAAGTTCAGGTCTCCTCCCAGCAATATCGGTCCTTTTGCAATGTCTAGTAGGGATCTAGTAACTAATCTGAAGAAAGGAGGTGTAGGTCTATTAGGTGCGTATATGTTGGCAATAGTGATAGGTCTATTGTAAAGTAAGCCTGTCAGAATCAAAATCCTGCCCTCTTTATCTCGAAAGGTGTCTAGTAGCTCGAAGGGAATCCCTCGTCTAATTGATGTGCAAACTCCATTTTTCCCGTCTGTACCGGAACTGAGAAAGTGTTGAGTGTAGTATCTATTGGAGATGGTAGGTGTTCTATGTTTTTTGAAGTGAGTTTCTTGTGTCAGTACGATATCTACCTTTTTCTTATAAAAATCGTGGAATGCTATGGATCTCTTTTCCTGGGATAGAAAACCCTTAACATTTTGTGTTGCTATCAAAAAATCTCCTGCAGCCTCATTGGTTGCCATAATTATTCTCTCAATTTAAGTGTGCGTCTGTATGTGGCTTTAAGCTGGGTAATGAGGACTCTTTGTGGATATGTTCGTTCAAGTGGCGTGATAGGATCTGGAGTGTAGAGGAGTGAGAGTTTGTGTGTGAAAAATGTGTGTAAAGTGTTGTGTGTGTGTGGTGGTTCAACTGTGTTTGAATGAAACAACAAAATGCTCTACTATGTAACAAAAGGTAGAGAAAAAATAGTAAAAAAGAAAAATTAGTGAGGAACAAATCACAGAAATAAGGCTATACATTGAAAACTTATACCGTAGGTTGCTGGTCTTGCCTGCATAATAGGTGGACCTAGGTTGTTGAATAAAATTCAGTTAACAAATAACATTCAGTTAAGAATACAAATTTGAAAAGTTTGCAATAACATGGATGTCTAAGGAAACCATCTGAGAAATCGTTAAGAATACAGGTGAGTATTTAAACTTCGGTAAAACAATACCCAACTTTTACAATCAAGTTACCTCCCCCCTTAAATGTGTATTCACAGCTAGCCCCTTCTTATGAACCCAATGGTGATTGACATAGACTATAGGCCGTGTGTTTGGGGTCCTGAAAGAATCGGTTGGCATCTGGCAAGGATATATTTCTTCAGATAATCTTTCAGGGATATAGTTCATAGGTAACCTGTGTTTAACAGTTGCAAAGTCCTATAGTTAGAAAAACTTCCAGAAAGTTCAAATCTAGAAGTAGATCCTCGACTTACTTATGGAAGGTAACATGTGTATATGGTATCTAAGTTTAAGTCTTACCCCAGTTCATAATTTGTCAGCGATGTTCCTGGGTTACCGCAGGAGTGGGTAATTGGCATTTACGTGGGGGTCTCTTTGCTGGTGTTTGCCAATTCTTGCGTTGATCTTTAGGGAGCTGCATAACAGCTTGATGTAGTCGCCCAATTTCTGAGCTTTCAGATGTTAGGGCAGGAACCCCTAATTGTTTGCAGAATTGTGAAGAGTTTAGGGGGTCCTTGCATTCGTATCGTCGACCTTCCTTTTGGACTATGAGGGATACAGGAAAGCCCCATCTATATGGGACCTTAAGGTTTCTCAGGTGGGCAGTTAGCTCATTAAAAGCTTTCCTCTGTTGTAATGTGCGGTAGGATAGGTCTTGGTATATTTGGATTTTCGATCCTTGGTGAATTATGTGTGGTTGTCGCCTGGCAATAGATAGAATCTTTTCTTTATCCTGATAACTTTGGAAACAGACTATGATGTCCCTGGGTGGTTGATCTTCTTGTGGTTTTGGTCTCAGGGACCGGTGTGCCCTTTCAAGGGAGATGTGTTTATCTTCTTCGCTATCAGATGCAAGGAGCATGCCATGAAACATGCCTTGTAGGAAATCTTTTATTTCTGCCCCTGCGACCTCTTCTGGGATGCCTCTAAATCTAAGGTTACAGCGCCTCGTTCTGTTTTCGAGGTCATCCAGCTTATTTTCTAGGTCTTTAATGAGTGTATCATGCTGGGACACTGTATGGGTGATCTCTGTCATATTTATACATATATCTTCGTGTTCGCCTTCTAGTGCTTCGACTCTGGCCCCCAGGTCCGTGATATCTTTTTTAAGGTCAGCACATTCCTGCTTGATGCAACTTTTCACTTGATCAATTAGTATTGCTATATCTTTAATGGTGGCAGGTTGATCTACATCTCTGTCTGTAGCTGAATAAGGTGATTTAGGGGAGCCGGGCTGGGAGATAGAGTACTGCTCTAAATCCTCTTCCTCTGCTAAAGAGTGTTGTGGGGACTTCTTCTTCTCTGCATTCTTAAAGAAGGTGGAGACCGCACTTTGTGTGGTGCTATTGTTTTTCACAAGTTTGTCTGATTTGGGCGGTTTGCGTAGTGCCATTGTGGGTTATTGTTTCGGTACTTATCCCTGTTAGTTGGTCCCCTTGCTGAATTAAAGTCCACTCGAGACCCCTCTGCATGTAAAAATTTATGCACAGATCGTATCGGCAGTGGTGATCTATTGAAGTTATATCTGAGCCTTCCTGTCGTTTTGCGGTGTTGGGTTGTCTCCTATAAAGTTATGCAGGCATTGTAGGTAATGTGAGGCGCTGTGTGTATGGAGTCAAGCAGCTTGTAGGCCTTTACATAGCGTGTGTGTTGCGCAGTATCGCAATATCAGATCTTGTGTTGTACTCACGTTAGGCCATCTGTTCTGTGTTGCCGATTCTCAGTTATGCCCCGAGGGTCTTACATTGCCAGGTCTTATATCTGTGCTTGTGGGTTACATAACATCCAGCTGTGGTTTAAGCCTTGAGAGTCCGCTCCGTTGTAGCGTGGATGCGAGGGCCTTCCTATTAGGATTCAAGGCTTGCATGAGTTGCGACCTGGGTTCTCGATAAAAAGTTGTCCGGTTGGTTCCTGTGGACTTTGACAATCCGGTGCACGATCAAATAGCTAGTTTGCTCGAGCAGAACCTGTTTTATCACGATTTGCCTTATCTCTGCGTGAGGAGCTCTAACGACTTGCAGCCATCTTGGTTGCCTGCCGGCTCCGCCCTCCCGGGACTGCTCCTTTTTTATGATAATTCCACCAATGTTCGGTGAGAAAAACCATATCTGAAATTGTGAGGTTTAGATGATCGGGCCCTTAGAGTTAAACATACTGTATGTATACTACATAATTCCCATAAACTTCCTAATATAAAATTAAAAATACACCCAAATAAATGGATACCTAAGCATCGGGGGCAAGATTACATATGTGGCGCATACTTCAGCGTAACTTCTGAAACCCGCGTTGCCCGTAATTTCCCTTTGCACATCGGGGAATCACATAAACCTCGCCAGCAGTCCATAAAGTGCTGTAAGTCGGATAAAGTAGCGATGTCCAGAAATGTGCGCAAATACAAATTTCTGGAGTCGCCAGTGTCTTAGAAACGTTAGAAACTGCTGGAGCCTAAGAAAAAAAAAAGTTAAATCTCCTGTGAAAGTCTAACACGCCTACCAAAAAAACCATATATCCGCAATCCCCCCACATCACAACTAATAATAAAAGTATTAACCCCTAAACTGACAACCAACCACAACGCAATATGCCTAATTAAACTATTAACCCCTAATCTGCCATTCACCCACATCACAATCTCCCTAATATATGTATTAACCCCTAACCCGCCGATCACCCACATCGCAATTAGCCTAATTAAACTATTAACCCCTAATCCACCATTAACTCACATCACAATTAACCTAATAAATCTATTAACTCTGAAAAACCACCATTAACCCACATTACAATTAACGTAATTAATCTATTAACCCCTAAACCGCCAAACCCCCACAACGCAATTAACCTATTTAAATTACTAAGCCCCCTAACCTAAATTAACCCCAATTACCTAAATTAAAAAACACTGTTACAATTAAAATTAAAAACCTACTTTAAAAATAAAAAACTAAGTTGATATTAATTTTAAATTACAAAAAATAAAAAAATCTAACATTACAAAAAATAATAAACCACATTTTTAAAAATAAAAAAATCAAACCTAATCCCTATGAAAATAAAAAATCCCCCCAAAATAAAAACACCCCTAATCTAAACTAAACTACCAATAGCTCTTAAAAGGGCTTTTTGTAGTGCATTGCCCTAGGTTAAACAGTTCTTTTACCTTACAAAATACTAAGTCCCCCTCTAACAGTAAAACCCCCACCCACCTAACCCCCCAAAATAAAAAAATACTAAGTCCCCCCTCTAACAGTAAAACCCCCCACCCACAAACCCCATAAAATAAAAAAAACTAACACTAAAAAAATATTAAACTACCCATTGCCCCTAAAGGGGAATTTGTATAGGCATTTTGAACAAGTGTTCAAAATCCCTATTCTAAAAAATACAAAACAAATACAAAAAAAATCCTAACTCTAAACCCCAAATAGGTGATCACCCTTCCTGAAGTTTGGCGGAGAAGGTCCTCTTCCAGGCGCCGGTGAAGTCTTCTTGGAACCGGCGATATCTTCCATCTTCATCAAGGACCAAGCCGGCATGGAGCGGAGATGACCGCAGAACTGAAGACCGGTCACCGCGGAGCCATGGAGCGGGGAGGATCCTCTTCGTATGATTAGTTTAAATATGGTGTCACTTGCATTCCTATTGACTGATTTGAATCTTCAAATTCAAATCAGCCAATAGGATGATAGCTACTGAAATCTTATTGGCTGTTCAAATAGGAATGCAAGTGACGCCATATTTAAACGCTTAACTTGCATTCAATATTCAGTGTACGGCGGTGATCGTACGAAGAGGATCCACCACGTTTCATGGCTCTGTGGTCGCCGGTATTCAGTTCCACTGTCATCGACGCTCAGCGTCGGCTTGGTCCTGAATGAAGATAGAAGCTGTCGCCGGTCCCAAGAAGACTTCACTGCCGCCTGGAAGAGGACCTTCTCCGCCAAACTTCAGGAACGGTGAGTACCTATTTGGGACTTAGAGTTAGGATTTTTTTTTTTTTTTTAAGATTAGGGATTTTGGGCACTTGTAAAAAAGCTGAATGCCCTTTTAAGGGCAATGCCCATACAAATGCCCCTTTAGGGGCAATGGGTAGTTCAGGATTTTTTTGTGTTAGTTTTTTTATTTTATGGGTTTGTGGGTGGGGGGGGTTTACTGTTAGAGGGGGGACTTAGTATTTTTTTAATGCAAAATAGCTGTTTAATTTAGGGCAATGGCTTACAAAGAGCCCTTTAAAGGGCTATTGGTAGTTTAGTATTAGATTGGGGGGGTTATTTTGGGGGGTCTTTTTTATTTTCATACGGATTAAGTTTAATTTTTTTATTTTTAATAATTTGGTTTATTATTTTCTGTAATGTTAGACTTTTTTATTTTTGTAATTTTAGATTACAAAGAGTTAGAATTTTTTTTTTAAGATTAGGGATTTTGGGCACTTGTAAAAGAGCTGAATGCCCTTTTAAGTGCAATGCCCATACAAATGCTCCTTTAGGGGCAATGGGTAGTTTAGGATTTTTTAGTGTTAGTTTTTTTATTTTATGGGGTTTGTGGGTGGGGGTTTTACTGTTAGAGGGGGGACTTAGTATTTTTTTTAATGCAAAAGAGCTGTTTAATTTAGGGCAATGCCCTACAAAAAGCCATTTTTATTATTGGTAGTTTAGTATTAGATTAGGGGGGGTTATTTTGGTGATCTTTTTTATTTTCATAGGGATTAGGTTTAATTTTTTTATTTTTAATAATTTGGTTTATTATTTTATGTAATGTTAGACTTTTTATTTTTGTAATTTTAGATTATTTTAATTTAATCTTAGGTTGTTTTTTTTTTCTTAAAGTACTGTTAGGATTTTTTATTTTAATTGTAATTTAGTATTTTATTATTTTTTGTAATTTGGGGTTAATTTAGGGGGTATTAGATTAGCGGGGTTAGTAATTAAATTAGGTTTATTGCGATGTGGGGGTTTGGCGGTTTAGGGGTTAATAGATTAATTAGGTTTATTGCGATGTGGGTGAATGGCGGATTAGGGGCTAATATATTTATTAGGTTTATTGCGATGTGGGGGAATGACGGATTAGGGGTTAATACATTTATTATTTTTATTGCGATGTGGGGGAATGACGGATTAGGGGTTAATACATTTATTAGGTTTATTGCAATGTGGGTTAATGGCGGATTAGGGGTTAATAGTTTTATTAGTTTTCATAGTGGGGTTTGGCGGTTGACAGGTAGATAGAAATTGCGCATGCGTTAGGTCTTAGTTAATATTTTCAGCCAGTTATGGGAGTTACGGTGCTCACATTTTCAGCGCAAGGCTTGCTGAGCCTGCCTATATGTGGCGAGGTGAAAATGGAGTACCGCTGAATATGTCATACCGATTTGCAACGCGATTCTATGTTAGCTTATGAGAGTAAAAATTGCGGGCGACAGGGGAAATATATGCGCTGCATTTATATGCTGCTCCGTATATGTGATAGCAAAACCGCATAAAAAACGGCGACGCTGCATATGTAATCTTGCCCCAGGTGGTGATATTGTGAGTGGAAGAAAAAGAAAACCAAGTTTAATATTTAGTCCGTTATACAGACCTTTCTTGCTAAAACTTCAGATGGGTAAAGGGTAACCCCTGGGACAACAAACAGTAAGTCTTCCAGGTAATGCACCTGGAGGTACACAGCAATTTATTTTTTTTAACTATGAAAGACACAGGTAAATTAAATTAAATTAAAAAAACACCAACCTAGCAGGTGATGATATTCCAGGTGGATCTGCAAAGGTCTAAAAGCTGATCACCCAGCCTCACCAGTACTACCTACTGAACCAAAGATACAGGATTGAGCACAACTCTTTCTTAATACCTTAAAGGGACAGTCAAGTATAAATTAAACTTTCATTATTCAGATAGGACTTTTAATTTTAATCGACTTCCCAATTTACTTTTATCATCAAATTTGCTTTTTTCTCTTGGTATTCTTAGTTTAAACTAAACATAGGTAGGCTCATATGCTAATTTCTAAGCCTTTGAGGGCTGCCTCTTATCACCTGCTTTTTAAATCTCTTTTCAACACAAAGAGACAGAAAGTACACATGGGCTATATAGATAACACTGTGTTCAGGCACAGGGGGTTATTTAAGATCTAGCACAAAGCAATGCTAAATTTAAGACAATAGATAATAAACAGTCACAGTCATGTGATCAGGGGGCTGGAAGAAGGTTCCTAGATACAAGGTAATCACAGAGGTAAAAAGTTTATTAATATAACTGTGTTGGTTATGCAAAACTGGGGAATGAGTAATAAAGGGATTATCTATCTTTTAAAACAATAGCAATTCTATGGTTGACTGTCCCTTTAACTGATTAAAAGACCTCTAGGAATAAAAGGAAGTTTTATCAAACATATTTTAGCCAACTTTTTTAATACGCAAAAGGCAGAAACCTTGCCTCCCCAATCTCGTCATTTACCATACAGGATTAGTGACAGGCTGGATAAACAGATGAAGCTTGACTTGGATTTAAAATTTATTTAAAATGTGGTTAAAACCAAATAAAAACTGGACGCGGTTTACAAGTACACCTTGCTTCCTCAAAGCAGTAATCCTGTATGGTAAATGGTGTTTGCTGTGATATTTGGTGATAGATTGCAGTGACCGGTGTGAGCTAGCTGGGGAGCTCTTTAGGACCCAGACTACACTATTTTGCACTTTGCGATAAGTGTTGCTACTCTGTGAGTATTCTGCGCAAAAGGGGTTTCATCACCTGTGGGATTTTACCCTGAGTTACTATGCCATTGAAGCTCCTTCTTTTTTTCTTTTTTTCTTCAAGTATGTGTATGAGTGTTTTTTTCACTGAGTTCATATATAATAAATTACAAAGTGTTTTACTTACACATGACTGCTAGTCCCATAGATTTATTGACTTTTCCATGCTCATTTTCTGCAGCACAAATGTATATCCCATCATGATTGTAGGTTACATATTCCAGCTCTAGAGTCAAGTTTGCGGTATAGTCTTCCTTTAAGAGTGTGAACTCTTTATACCACATGACCCGTGACACAGGATTGCTATCTACCACACATACAAACATGACATGAGTTCCTTCTGTGGTTTCAATAGGCGTGTTGATATCAACAATCCGAGGAGCATCTGTACCAAAGGCAAAGTAACAATTATTGTACTAAATAGTGCTGGAGAAAAAAAACATTAATATACCATAACATATAGGGGCATTCATTTGGCCAGAAAACATGAGAACCTTTAATGAAATGTAAAACATATGACATTATGTTGTATATAACTATCACACAAGTATTCAGACCTCAAGAAATTAAAGAAAATATTGACTATACTAAAGATCAAAAAACACAAAATAGAGAGCACACAGAAACTCCATATAGTGCAGTATTTAATTATAAAAGTTCATAAGATATATATATAAAATGTGTTCCCCTTAGGGACTCTACTTACAGATAACCTCAAGCATTATGAGGTATGATCAGCGTGTGTGTATTGATGTTATCTAAGTCTGTCTCCACCGATCCTGTTTATAGCATCCTCCGTATATTTGATTATATGCAGAGTTAGGCAGGATCCACTGGATTTGTTCACACTCTTCCGAGGCCAGTTCACGTTGGTAGCATAAGTATGCAAAAAGTCATTTTAGCTTATATTGCAAGCCCCTTCAATAAACAACTTAGTGCTCATTTCCATTGAGCCGTAAAAAATGGAGCCGTAAACTACCAAAGTTGCCGACAGCTAAAAGTAGTTTATGGCTCCAATTTAGTACCGTGTTTCCACTGAAATATTTTGTGCAGTGCGTGCAGTCGCTCTTTGTGTGTAGGTGTAAGATAATGTTGTTAATGCATCTTACAATACATATGTATATATTTAATTCCAATAATTACAATTACATAATACATATGCTTTACAGAAAAGGATACACAACTGTCCAATATTTTTGACATTATTATAATCAGGTATTACAGTAACGATATACCTATATTTTTCCAAGTGTTTACTCTCTCACGAATGTACATTAAGTAATATTATAGCCCAATCTCTTTCAGAATATGTTCTATGCCAATTTGTGTTTTTAAATTGTATGTGAAATTGTGTTTTTAAGCGTTGAAATAAAAGTTAGATTTTAATCAAGGCATTACGTCGCCCCACACTTACTACATTCCTACTCCAGGTCTTTAACCATACACAGGGGATAGGAAGTGCTAAATATATGCATCCTATGCCGAGCCACAAATCTAGATTTTTGGCTCAAGTTTTTCTGTAGCTCCAAACTAAGGCCTTGCTTACATTGAGTCGTAATTCAGTTTGCGTGCACTCGCAAACCGATAAATATGCTGTCGGAAGCAATATCGTTTATCGACTGTTTCCAATGGCGCGTTATACCTCAATATCGGCAGCCGGACTTCGGCTGCCGAAAAGATCTTCGCGTCCCATAGAAAGTAATAGAAGCCGTTAATCGATAAATTATACCAGGTTTCCAATGAAAGCGCTAACCGTTAATACATTGTCGGAGGCTGTCGATACATTGAGAAATATTACCCCCAGCTCAACTAGGTGTAAAAGAGGAAAATTGTGCTTTTTGAGACCTATTTTCTATTGAAATTATAAAACTTGCAAATAATGCAAGTGTTTTAATGTAGAAATAAATTGTTATAAGTAATATTTATTGTTGTCTCATGTATAGAAATAGTTGAACTTATATTCTAATAGAAATATCAGTATATATTTAAATATAATAATATATGCAAGAACATATCTACAGAATGCAAACTAGACCTATGCCTAGGGCAGCAATAAATATTACTTATATTTATGAAGTGTTAAATATAATTATATTAGAAAATAGTATTTGATTATTAAAAATATGGATAAGTGTTTTTTTATTTTTCTTGAGAGGTGATCACCGGTAAGGAGCACGGACATTAAACGTAAATTCTATAGTGTAAGGTTGGGTTACCTTAGCAACTAATTGATTTTCAAGAAATCTGACACAACGTTAACTTACAGCTACACGAAAAGAGCGACTGCACGCTATCTGCAAAATATTTCAATGGAAACCTGGTACTAAAATGGAGCCGTAAATTACTTTTAGCTGTCGGCCGCTTCGGTAGCTTACGGCTCCATTTTTAACGACTCAATGGAAGCAAGGCCTAAGTTGTTTATTGAAGCAGCTTGCAATATAGCCTGAAAGGACATTTTGCACATCTATGTTACCAATGTGAACGTGTTTGGGAAGAAGAGTGTAATCCCATGGTGCCTGTCTCACTCTGGATATAATTCAAACATAAGGAGGATGCTATAAACAGGACTGGTGGAGACAGGTCCAGATAACATCTATACACATTATTATTATCATTTATTTGTATAGCGCCACAAAATCTATACACACACGCTTATCATACTTCATAATGTTTGAAGTTATCTTTGTGAGTATAGTCCCTACGGGAACACAATTGTTTTTATATATCTCTCATTAACTTATATAATTAAATACTGCACTATATGGAGATTCTTTGTGCTGTCTATTTTGTGTTTTTTAGATAATTGCTATTATCCTGGTAGATACCGGGATTGGGGTTGAAAGAGAAACCGTTACTCTGATTTATCTACAGTCTTTACATTTATAGTGTGTGGAGTGAAGGAGCTCAAATATTTCTTTAAACTAATAATCAAAAGTATTATGATTATATGGTATTATTTCCACCCGTATACTAAGGATTAAAGTATCCTTTATTTGTTTATCAGTCAAAACAATTTTCTGACCTACTGAATCAATAATGATGGGACAATGTCAGAATTGTTATGGTTGGGTTTTAGAATTGTTCCCTTTGACATTTTATATACTATTCAAATACTGTATTTATATAGAAAAAGTTAGAAAATTAAATGTTAACATTAGGATATGGAATTTTATTTTTAAACATTACAATTGATTATTGATTCCCATAAACGTACTTTAAAGTGTACGAGAATATTAACACTTGAATCTTCATATTTTAATGTTTTCAAACAACAAAAATATGAATTAATGAATGTGTGACAAATATGGCCAATATTAATATTTTTAACAATGGTGTGAAAACATTTTTGACCCTTATGCAGCAAGTCTAGTTCACAATTATGAATCTAATTTGAAATAAATTAGCTTTAATCTCTGATTTATGGCTCATCGTTGTTTATGTTATGTAGAATTATGACTATTTTTTCCAAGAAAGGGAGCAACCCTAGTTCAAACCCAAAAATGGCACATGGACGTAGCATCCAGTTTATGGCTATGACAGATTGACTAATTTATCCATCTCTTCTGGTGGGGAATAGTATGGAAGAGAGCTGTGGTTACACAAATTGGGCACAGTAGTATATCAAAAGATAAACCACATTTTATTATTATCTATCCTTCAGTCATGTGGATGCATATGTCTCTTTAACAAATGTTGCTCTCTTTGTTATATTTATACAAATAAATTATATATCATTTTTAAGTGAGGTATTCTATGAGTCTCGAGATAAGAATCAATAGTTTAGAAGTATCCAGTTTTCACTTACACTTGACATCCATTGTAACAAACCCTTTATACTCCATGTCACTGCCCGAATAGCTGACTTTGCAGCCCAGTCTCTGTCCATGGTTTCTATATGAAGGTAGAAACTTTAGAGTAGACAGGTATGTCCAAGCCCCACTGCTATCTTCCAGTCTTGCATAAACTGAATGGTGTTCTAGTCCTTCAATTTCAACCCATGTTACACTGGGCTTCATGTCAGGACAGTTATCTGGGACAAGGCACGTTAGCTCTGCTTCAGATCCTGATACAATTTCTTGGGGAGGAACTACAAAAGGCTCATCTATAAAATAAATATACACATAAAATAAATCAATAAACAATAGGGGAGTGAAACATACAAAAAAAATACAAGAAAAATATTTCACAAATATTATTTGGTTTAATAAATCTCAAGATAAAATCATTTTTAACAAAAAAAAAGAGCAAAACCAGAGCCATTGGTGATTTTGTCTGGAGTAATTTTATAAAAATAATCTTTACAGAAGGGGTTTTTTATTCATGGAACAGACTTCCAAAAGAAGGTGGTAAGATTCAGTTGCCTAGAATATGCAGTAGACATATGTCTGAGACCTAATTAAACATGGGTATACTTTATTAATGGGCACACTTTACTGTTTCTTATCTACTATCACAATGTATGTTTCTATGTTCTGTGGAGCTGTATGATTCACTGGATTAACATGGCTATAATAATTTGTGATTGTGTCTGTGTAAAACAAAATTATTGCTAAAATCATTATATTTTTATTATTTATTTTTTGCTTTGTCATGAAGCAAGCTTGAAACCAGGAACCAGGGCATCAAAGATTACATTACTTTCTTCCCCTATTACAGCCATCTCAGAGTGTCTTAGAATATTTGTTATTTTGCTCCCTTTGCCCTTAAAAGAACAGTAAACACCTTGTAATTACAGAATATCAGCAGAGTCAAAATGTTATTAGAACAGATTAACACCTTTTTTTCACCAAGGCTTTTTTAATGGTCAAACTACACCCACTGCTTTCTTTATTCAGTGGAGCCAATTTGGACTTGAGCCTGGAGAACATAGGGCTTGCCAGTGTAATTATTTTAAGGGGACACTGAACCCAATTTTTTTCTTTTGTGATTCAGATAGAGCATGCAATTTAAGCAACTTTCTAATTTACTCCTATTATCAATTTTTCTTCGTTCTCTTGCTATCTTTATTTGAAAAAGAAAGTCCAGAACCTTGGACATCACTTGTTTATTGGTGGATGAATGTATCCACCAATCAGCAAGAACAACCCAGGTCGTTCACCAAAATGGGCCGGCATCTAAACTTACATTCTTGCTTTTCAAATAAAGATGCCAAAAGAATGAAGAACATTTTCTAATAGGAGTAAATTAGAAAGTTGCTTAACATTGCATGCTCTATCTAAATCACAAAAGAAAAAAATTGGGTTCAGTGTCCCTTTAACAACATCTTCATTGTGTGGCTTCAGCAGAAATGATAAGATAACAAACATCAAATTAGGGAAATATATTTGGTAAGGTTAGGCTTGTGAACCCTGCTATGAGCTCTTTCAGATTTCAGGACTGGAAAAATCCATTATTTTGTGTACTGTATATCACAAAGTTGTTGCATAATTAAAAGCACAGACATGAAACCCCAAATTTTTCATTCATGGTTTAGATAGAGCATACATTTGTAAACAACTTTCTTGTTTACTTCTGTTATCACTTTTGCTTCATTCTCTTGGTATCCTTTCTTGAAGGAGCAGCAATGCACTACTGGTTGCTAGCTGAATACATTGGTAAGCCAATCACAAGAGGCATATATGTGCACCCACCAATAAGCAGTTAGCTCCCAGCTCTAAGCCTACCTAGATATGCTTTTCAACAAAGGATACCAAAAGAATGAAGCATACTAGATAAAAGAAGGGAATTGGAATGTTGTTTAAAACTGTATGCTCTATCTGAATCATAAAATAAACATTTTGGGTTTCATGTTCCTTTAAGCATTTTATATTACCATCTTAAAGTGAAGGTCAATTTAGATGAATTGGTGCCCGGTTTTTAATAAACCTATTAAAAACAAGGGCACTTTAATTCATCAAAATTGACATTTCACTCATTTTCTTCAAAAACTTACCTTTTAATCCTGACAGCCGCTCCAGCAATTTCCCCGGCCTACGGAAGCCTCTTCATACGTCAGAAATGATGTATCCGGCTTCCTCCAACCACAGCTTTCCCCCAGGGGAATCATGGCCTGAGGCAACGCCGTGATTGGAGGAAGCCAGATTCGTCATTTTGGACCCGTGAAGAGGGCTTGTGATGGGCGGAGGAAGCGCTGCAGCGGCAGTCAGGATTAATAGGTAAGTTTTTGAAGAAAATGAGTGAAATGTCAATTTTGATGAATTAAAGTGCCCTTGTTTTTAATAGGATCATTAAAAAACGGGCACTGATTTATCTAAATTGACCTTCACTTTAAAGTGTTTGCTGTCCCTTAAGGTAGCTCCAAGCTTAAATCATGCCCTTGTAGGACAGCCCTGTTGACAGTGCACAAATATAATTACATAATATGATACTTACCTAGTATATGCAGGTTGGCGTGCTCTGAAAACGTGTATTGGTTATAACCACCCAGGTCAGCCCTGAAATAATATTTTCCCTGCAGTTCCAGGCTAACTTTATCGATCTGTATTGTACAGTTATTCTCCTGCAGGTCACCCAGAAGCTTTGTGCGCCCCATGTAAAGTTCATGAGCGGTGTTTGTCTTGGATTTCAGAACCACAGGAGGGAAGTTTTTGGGATATGGGCTGTTAAAGTACCAGATTCCATGTACCACTGAAGGCCGAAGGTCATCGGGGTAATCAAACCTACAGGGAATAGCCACACATGTCTCGCTGAAGGCAGAAATAGTTTGTGGCATCCAGGCGCCCCACTGCCTACTGGAAACACCTGGAATGAAAGTATATATGTAGCATAAGGACAAGAATGTGATAAGATAAAGTGATATTACCACCAGAAATTGTATTTTAATATGCAACATTTTATTATAAGTTTTCAGTATTTCATATCATTCTAATGTGTACAAAATGTTGGTAAAAAAAAATCCTGTTTATCTATGCTCACTTGATAAAAGGTTTTTTTGCAGGTCTGTTTTGGATTGTTTGGAATCCATTCAATGCTTTTAACCTGGCCGGATAAAATGGCAAGCAGATTTTTATGGCACTTATTTAAAGGGACAGTATACACCAATTTTCATCTAACTGCATGTAATATACATTACTATGAAGAAGAATATGCACAGATACTGATCTAAAAATCCAGTATAAAACCTTTTAAAAACTTACTTAGAAGCTTCCAGTTTAGCACTGTTGAAAAGGTTAGGCTGGGACACCCACTGAAATGGTCTGGAAAGCAAAAGGAGCAGACAGTCCCCCCCCTCCCCTGCATATGAAAAGACTCTTTACACAAACAGGAGCAAGCTGGATTTGGTAGACAACAGTCTGCTTCTAAAACTTTGGAGCTTGGTTAGGAGTCTGAAAATCAGTGCAATGTTATTTAAAAATAAGCAAAACTATACATTGTTACAAAAAAAATCTGTATGGGCTTTATAAATGGATCATCTACAAAACATTTATGCAAAGGAAAATCTAGTGTACAATGTCCCTTTAAGTTGTTATTGAGCTGATAAGAACAAAATAAGGAAAACTGGTCATTAATAAGCAATCAAAACTCGGTGGACTTTCATTTAATCTTATCTATAAATGGTGATAAGTCGGAAATAAAAATATGTCAATTTATAAATCTTTTAATCAGATCTGATTTGTTCAGTTTCTCCCGGTGTAGTTATGTTTTACACTTAATTGTATTCTATTGTCATTTTACAGTGAAATATATAAGCAGTAACAATACATATTCATCTAGTGTATTTTATACTTTACAGGTTTTCTTTTATAATGAACATTTAATAATCTCATTTATTATTAAACTTTCCAAGTATGTATTTGCAGTGTATAAAGGTACAGTAAAGTCAAAATTAAAGGTTTATGATTCAGATAGAGCATGTGATTGTAAACAACTTTCCAAATTACTTGTATTATCTCATTTGCTCCTGAGTTGCTTAGAGCAGCTTAGGAGCAGCACTGCACTGCTGGGAGCTGGCTGCTAATTGGTGGCTGTGCATATATGCCTCTTATCATAGGCTCACCCTAGGTTTTGAGCTAGCTTCTAGTAATGCATTGTCGTTCCTTCAACAAAGGATATCAACAGAATGATGCAAATTTGATCATGGAAGTAAATTGGAAAGATGTTTAAAATTGCATGTTCTATCTGGCTCATTAAAGTAAAAAAATGGGTTTCATGCCATTTTAACTAAGCAGGATTCCAACTTTTCTCATTCCTACACTCGGTTCTTTCTATACATCAGTACAGGTTGTGATTGGCCTCTCAAAATTCATTTTTAACTAAAATGAGGATTCCGAAGTTAAAGGACCAGTAAATGCAGTAGATTTCCATAATCAACAAAATGTATGATAAAAAGATAATGCAATTTTTTTTACACATTTCAGTAATGTCCATTTCCACTACTCCTGTATCATGTGACAGCCATCAGCCAATCACAAATGTATATGCGTATATTCTGTGAATTCTTGCACATGCTCAGTAGGAGCTGGTGACTAAAAAAGTGTAAATATATAAAGACTGCACATTTTCTTAATGTAAGTAAACTGGAAAGTTGTTTAAAATTGCATACTCCATCTGTATTGTGAAAGTTTAATTTTGACTTGAGTGTCCCTTTAAATGCTTAAGTTTAAAGTTTAAAACATGTTTAAAAAAAAAAGGAAGGATAAAGAATTTTAAAATGTTGTGTACCTTTAAAGGTTTCAATTTTAACTCTTGGAATGTGCTGCTCCTAATTATTGTTCTAACTCATCCCTGGTTGTTTTATTTTTGCAACATGTGGTTGAACACAGAAAATGTGACAGTGCCAATATTCCCCCACACACATAGTTGCATAGTTTCTCCTTTTATTGGCAGATCATCTGTTTTTTTATTGACTCCACAATAATACAGCTTCTTATGCTTATCTGTTTCCATTTTAGAAATGAAAAATAAAACTTGCATTTTTATATAGTGCACTGCTGGGAACTGGCTGCTAATTGGTGGCTGCACATATTTCCCTCTTGTCGTAGGCTCACCCTATGTTTTGAGATAGCTCCCAGTAGTGCATTGCCGTTCCTTCAACAAAGTATACCAACAGAATGACGTGACGCAAATTTGATAATTGAAGTAAATTTCATTTTGCATTTTTATATAGAGGACAGGAGATAAGTTAAAATACCTAAAGGAAAACAGTCCCATCACAACAATATTCCCCCTACTAAACAAACATCTGCCATAAAAGGTTCTCAAATTACACATAACAGTCATGTATATTTTTTTTTAATATGGATAAAATTATTTGTACTGTTTCCTTTTTCAGAGCAGTAAGTTTGGGACATAACCTTTGGCAATTCTCTTGTGTATGTTTATCTTATACCCTCTGCTGCTTATAGAAATAATGGAGGTACACTGTGCAGGGTTTTGTGTATTATCTATATTTAAAAGGGCAATGTATTATAAAAATGTCCCCATTTAAAGGGACAGTCTACACCAGAATTGTTATTGTTTTAAAAGATAGATAATCCATTTATTACCCATTCCCCAGTTTTGCATAACCAACACAGTTATATTAATATACTTTTAACCTCTGTGATTATCTTGTATCTAAGCCTCTGCAAATTGCCCCTTTATTTCAGTTCTTTTGACAGAATTGCAGTTTAGCCAATCAGTGCCTGCTCCCAGATAACTTCACGTGCACGAGCACAGTGTTATTTATATGAAATACATGAACTAACACCCTCTAGTGGTGAAAAAACTGTTAAAATGCATTCTGAAAAGAGGTGGCCTTCAAGGTCTAATACATTAGCATATGAACCTCCTAGGTTAAGCTTTCAACTAAGAATACCAAGAGAACAAAGCAAAATTGGTGATAAAAGTAAATTGGAAAATTGTTTAAAATCACATGCTCTATCTGAATCATAAAAGTTTATTTTGGCCTAGACTGTCCCTTTAAGTTGTTTTCAGTTATACATTTTTGCCTGTTGGAGTGTATTCATATATTTCTTTTTTTGTTTGTTTTTTTGTTTTTTAACAAATGGTTCCTTTATTTTGGCATTTGGAATAGCTTATTTTGTCTGTTGAAAATTTTTATTGGCTGTAGAAAAGCTATGTAAACACAGCCAGTAGAAGAAATTACACTCCCAGTGGCATGTAGGAAAGATAAGTAATAACATATTTATTTTCAATTATTCTCTATAAGGGCGTGATTCTCAAAAACTCTTTGGCATGGAGAGAAACCATCCATTTTTTTATTTGCATTGGATTATCCTGTAAAGTTAGTGTCTCTCCTTTACAAAAAGAGTTTTAGTGAAATCCCCTTAATGAGAAAAACAGTACATAAAAAAGCTACACTACTTAACCCCTTATAGGGACATAAAACCAAAAATAAATTCTTTCATGATTCAGATAGAGATTACAATTTTAACCCCTTAATGACCGAGGACGTGCAGGGTACGTCCTCTTAAAAAAGTCACTTAACGACCAAGGACGTACCCTGCACGTCCTCGGTTTGGAAAGCAGCTGGAAGCGATCCTGATCACTTCCAGCTGATTTCCGGTTATTGCAGGATGCCTCGATATTGAGGCATCCTGCAATAACATTTTTTACCCCTCCGGTGCAGAGAGAGCCACTCTGTGGCCCTCTCTGCACCGGACATCGATGGCCGCATTCGTTGGTGGGTGGGAGCTGAAGTGGGAGGTGGGTGGGCGGCCATCGATGGCTTCTTAGTGAGAGAGGGGGGCGGGATCGGTTGCGGTGTCGCCGGGGGCGCGCACGGGCGCGCGCGCGTGCACGGGGGTGGCGGGCGGGCGCGTGCACGGGGCGGGAGCGGGTGGGAACCGCTACACTACAGAAAAAAGGTACAAGTTGAATATATAATTAACTTATTTTTTTGAAAGCATCTAAGGGATCAGGAAGGGGTGGGGGGTTGGTATTGGGGGGGGGGAAGCTACACTACAGAAAAGGGGCATTTTTTTTATATTTAACCGCATATTTTTCACTAAAATGGGTACTGGCAGACAGCTGCCAGTACCCAAGATGGCGCACATTAAGTCAGAGGGGGAGGGTTAGAGAGCTGTTTGGTGGGGGATCAGTGAGGTTGGGGGCTAATGGGGATCCTACACATAAGCATATGTAAATATGCTAAAAAAAAAGCACAAAAAAGCCAAAATTCTCCTTTTATTTTAGTACTGGCAGAGTTTCTGCCAGTACTTAAGATGGCGGGGACATTTGTGGGGTAGGGGAGGGAAGAGAGATGTTTGGGAGGGATCAGGGGGTCTGATGTTTCAGGTGGGAGGCTGATCTCTACACTAAAGCTAAAATTAACCCTGCAAGCTCCCTACAAGCTACCTAATTAACCCCTTCACTGCTAGCCATAATACACGTGTGATGCGCAGCGCCATTTAGCAGCATTCTAATTACCAAAAAGCAACGCCAAAGTCATATATGTCTGCTATTTCTGAACAAAGGGGATCCCAGAGAAGCATTTACAACCATTTGTGCCATAATTGCACAAGCTGTTTGTAAATGATTTCAGTGAGAAACCTAAAATTGTGAAAAATGTAACATTTTTTTTAATTTGATCGCATTTGGCGGTGAAATGGTGGCATGAAATATACCAAAATGGGCCTAGATCAATACTTGGGGTTGTCTACTACACTACACTAAAGCTAAAAATACCCCAAAAAGCTCCTTACATGCTTCCTAATTAACCCCTTCACTGCTGGGCATAATACACGTGTGGTGGGCAGTGGCATTTAGCGGCCTTCTAATTACCAAAAAGCAAAGCCAAAGCCATATATGTGTGCTATTTCTGAACAAAGGGGATCCCAGAGAAGAATTTACAACCATTTATGCCATAATTGCACAAGCAGTTTGTAAATAATTTCAGTGAGAAACTGAAAGTTTGTGAAAAAATTTGTGAAAAAGTGAACGATTTTTTGTATTTGATCGCATTTGGCGGTGAAATGGTGGCATGAAATATACCAAAATGGGCCTAGATCAATACTTTGGGATGTCTTCTAAAAAAAAATATATACATGTCAAGGGATATTCAGGTATTCCTGAAAGATATCAGTGTCCCAATGTAACTAGCACTAATTTTGAAAAAAAATGGTTTGAAAATAGCAAAGTGCTACTTGTATTTATGGCCCTATAAGTTACAAAAAAAGCAAAGAACATGTAAACATTGGGTATTTCTAAACTCAGGACAAAATTTAGAAACTATTTAGCATGGGTGTTTTTTGGTGGTTGTAGATATGTAACAGATTTTGGGGTTCAAAGTTAGAAAAAGTGTGTTTTTTTCCATTTTTCCTCATATTTTATAAATTATTTTATAGTAAATGATAAGATATGATGAAAATAATGGTATTTTTAGAAAGTCCATTTAATGGCGAGAAAAACGGTATATAATATGTGTGGGTACAGTAAATGAGTAAGAGGAAAATTTCAGCTAAACACAAACACCGCAGAAATGTAAAAATAGCCTTGGTCCCAAACGGACAGAAAATGGAAAAGTGCTCTGGTCACTAAGGGGTTAAACAACATTCCAATTTACTTATATTATCTAGTTTCGTTCATTCTTTAGATATCCTTTTTTGAAGAAATAGCAATGCACATGGGTGAGCCAATCACACGAGACATATATGTGCAGCCACCAATCAGCAGCTACTGAGCCTATTTAGATATGCTTTTCAACAAAAGATATCAAGAGAATGAAGCAAATTACATAACAGAAGTAAATTGGAAAGTTGTTTAAAATTGCATGCTCTTTCTATATCTTGAAAGAAAAAATCTGGGTTTCATGTCCCTTTAATGCGGAAACAACAGCCATTAGGATATTAAGCTGTGGTTTGTCCCACACTCCCTAGAGAAACCAAAACCTAGGTTACAGATTTTGCTTTTTGGTTTATCGTCTAGGGAGTGTGGGAAAACCACAATTTTCATTCAAAAATAAAACATATGTAAAGGGACAGTAAAACTACGATGAAAAATAAATAATTCAAATGGCACATGCCATTTTAAACCATTTTCCAATTTACTACTTTGTTCTCTTAGTATGTTTTGTTAAAAAAGCATACCTAGGTAGTCTCCTGAGAAGAAATGCACCACTGGGAGTTGGCTGGTGATTGGTGGCTGCCTTTTGTCATTGGCTCACCCAATGTGTTCATCTAGCTCCTGGCAGTGCATTGCTGCTCCTTCAATAAAATATAACAATAAAGCAACTTTGATTAAACTGGAAAGCTGTTTTACTCTATTTGAATCATGGAATAAAAATATTTTTGTACCTGTAATGTGTTCAGTAAACAAAGGAAAAAAGTGTATCTAACCTTGAGGGAAAAGGCAGTGAGTATGTTTCACAGTAGTTTTTTTTTTTTTTTTTAAACAATTATATTTTTATTACATTTGAAACACAATTATTAAAGCCTTTTTTATTTCATTGAAAATGGCTAAATCATTAATTAACATATTGAAACATTGTTTCTTTCTTTTAGAACAATTACATTTTATTAAAAAAAACTATTAAAAGGTCAAGTATTAAAACCATGAATAGAAGATGTGTCTGTTAAATGTATTCTAGTAAAAAAAAAATTAAAAAAAATGTTGGTCTTATAAGTGCATTCTCTCTTTATTTGAGAATTCTCTGTCAAATGTAGATGCTCGGTATTACAGTAATAAGAAAGACAAAGACGCTATAGACAAACCCTTCAGTTCCAAAACTAGTCAGATAGGACACTATGAGCTAATAATAACCAGGGACGTGCTATCTATTTTAACTTCCTTTAGCACCTGTTAAAACTGATATTAAAACTAGTTAAAGGGACATCAACTTTTTTTTTATATCTACATATCAGAAATTAATAACTATATATATAAAATCTGCATACAAAATAAATGGTTTATATTCTTAACCTCAATTTGCATTAGTTTGCATCCCCACACACACTTAAAGGACCACTAAATAAATTAGATTGGAATAATACCCAAATACACAATAAAAACTCAAGGCAATAGCACTTACTGAAATGAGCAGTAGAATATGTTCTGGCAAATGTCAAACTTAACCCCTTAGTGACCAGAGCACTTTTCCATTTTCTGTCCGTTTGGGACCAAGGCTATTTTTACATTTTTGCGGTGTTTGTGTTTAGCTGTAATTTTCTTCTTACTCATTTACTGTACCCACACATATTATATACCGTTTTTCTCGCCATTAAATGGACTTTCTAAAGATACCATTATTTTCATCATATCTTATAATTTACTATAAAAAAAATTATAAAATATGAGGAAAAAATGGAAAAAAACACACTTTTTCTAACTTTGACCCCCAAAATCTGTTACATATCTAAAACCACCAAAAAACACCCATGCTAAATAGTTTCTAAATTTTGTCCTGAGTTTAGAAATACCCAATGTTTACATGTTTTTTGCTTTTTTTGCAAGTTATAGGGCCATAAATACAAGTAGCACTTTGCTATTTCCAAACCATTTTTTTCCAAAATTAGCGCTAGTTACATTAGAACACTGATATCTTTCAGGAATCCCTGAATATCCCTTGACATGTATATATTTTTTTTTAGTAGACATCCCAAAGTATTGATCTAGGCCAATTTTGGTATATTTCATACCACCATTTCACCGCCAAATGCGATCAAATACAAAAAATTGTTCACTTTTTCACAAATTTTTTCACAAACTTTAGGTTTCTCACTGAAATCATTTACAAACAGCTTGTGCAATTATGGCATAAATGGTTGTAAATTCTTCTCTGGGATCCCCTTTGTTCAGAAATAGCACACATATATGGCTTTGGCGTTGCTTTTTGGTAATTAGAAGGCCGCTAAATGCCACTGCGCACCACAAGTGTATCATGCCCAGCAGTTAAGGGGTTAATTAGGGAGCTTTTAGGGAGCTTGTAGGGTTAATTTTAGCTTTAGTGTAGTGTAGTAGACAACCCCAAGTATTGATCTAGGCACATTTTGGTATATTTCATGCCACCATTTCACCGCCAAATGCGATCAAATTAAAAAAAACGTAAAATTTTTCACAATTTTAGGTTTCTCACTGAAATCATTTACAAACAGCTTGTGCAATTATGGCACAAATGGTTGTAAATGCTTGTCTGGGATCCCCTTTGTTCAGAAATAGCAGACATATATGACTTTGGCGTTGCTTTCTGGTAATTAGAAGGCCACTAAATCCTGTTGCGCCTCACACGTGTATTATGGCTAGCAGTGAAAGGGTTAATTAGGGAGTTTGTAGTGAGCTTGCAGGGTTAATTTTAGCTTTAGTGTAGAGATCAGCCTCCCATCTGACACATCCCACCCCCTGATCCCTCCCAAACAGCTCCCTTCCCTCCCCCACCCCACAATTGTCCCCGCCATCTTAAGTACTGGCAGAAAGTCTGCCAGTACTAAAATAAAAGGGTTTTTAAAAAAAAATGAATTTTTTTTTAGCATATTTACATATGCTACTGTGTAGGATCCCCCCCTTAGCCCCCAACCTCCCTGATCCCCCCCAAAACCGCTCTCTAACCCTCCCCTCTGCCTTATTGGGGGCCATCTTGGGTACTGGCAGCTGTCTGCCAGTACCCAGTTTACAATAAAAAGTGCTTTTTTTGGGGGTTTTTTGTTTTTTTCTGTAGTGTAGCTTCCCCCAACCCCCCACCCCCCACAAACAAACCCCCACCACCTTGCTGATTGTTTAGATTTTATTTTTATTATATTTTTTATTTCCCCATTTTCTGCAGTGTAGCGGTTCCCACCCACTCCCTCCCCGTGCACGCGCCCGCCCCCACCCTCCCGTGCACGCGCGCGCGCCCGTGCACGCGCGCGCGCCCGTGCGCGCCCCCAGCCACCCCCGCCCACGATCCCGCCCCCCTTCAGATCCACATGGCCATCGATGGCCGCCACCCGCCTTCCGGTCCGGCTCCCACCCACCAACGCCGGTAGCCACCGATCTCCGGTGCAGAGAGGGCCACAGAGTGGCTCTCTCTGCACCGGATGGCTTACAAACGTTATTGCAGGATGCCTCCATATCGAGGCATCACTGCAATAACCGGAAAGCAGCTGGAAGCGAGCAGGATCGCTTCCAGCTGCTTTCCACACTGAGGACGTGCAGGGTACGTTCTCAGGCATTAACTGCCTTTTTTCTGAGGACGTACCCTGCACGTCCTCAGTCGTTAAGGGGTTAATCCAATTTTTACTCCCCCTGTATCACGTGACAGCTATTAGCCAATCACAAAATAAATTCCAACAGCCGCAAATATAACACTGAGCTGACCATCTCTTCAACATGGAGGAGGAAAACTTAATCCAATTTTTACTCCCCCTGTATCACGTGACAGCTATTAGCCAATCACAAAATGCATATACCTACATACTGTGCACATTTGCACATGCTCAGTAGGAACTGGGGCATCAGAAATTGTGAATATTAAAAGAATGTGCATGTTTTAATAGTGGAAATATATTGTAATATTGTTTTAAATTGCATACCTTATCTAAATCATGACTTTAGGGATAGGAAATTCAAAATTAAAGGAACACTAAACCCAAATTGTTTCTTTCATGATTCAGGTAGAGAATACAATTTAAACAACATTCGAATTTACTTCTTTTATCTAATTTTCTTCATTCTTTAGATATCCTTTGTCAAAGAAATAGCAATGCACATGGGTGAGCCAATCACACAAGGCATCTATGTACAGCCACCAATCAGCAGCTACTGAGCCTATCTATATATGCTTTTCAGCAAAGGATATCACGAGAATGAAGCAAATTAGATAATAGAAGTAAATTAGAAAGTTGTTTAAAATTGCATGTTTTTTCTAAACCATAAAATAAAAAAATTGGGTTTCATGTCCCTTTAAACTTACATGATTAAGATAGAGGCTGTCATTTTAAGACAATTCTATTTGTAAATGTACTTTGTTCTCTTGGCGATTGGTGGCTACCCACATTTGTCTCTTATAATTGGCTCATCACTTGTTTTTTTAGCTAGCTCCCAATAGTGCATTGCTGATTTGGAGGTGACTTTAACTATGTATTTAATTCATTTGCAGTGGTTAAACACAGGGATCAATCACAATCCATTAGAAAAAAGGTATCAAATGTTTAATCACAAAAATACTAATAGGTTTTATCATAAGATAAATTCTAAAGGATTGTGATCAACTCCACAGTTACATATGCGCAATAGAGCAATAATAAGAGCACTTCCATCATGAAAGTGTATGTAAGGTTTTTGTTTTTTTTACTAAATATAATAGAACTTTTTATATTCCAAGCTCAAAATATTTAATGAGAGCATTTATAAATACATTATTTGTTGCTGCCACTTGTCTGTGCTCCTTAATAACAGTTTAAAGGGACATGAAAAACATTTTTTCTTTCATACAATTTAAAACAATTTTCCAATTTGATTCATGTTCTTTATATTCTCTATTGAAATAGCAGAAATCCATGACTGGGAGCTAGATGAACAAATTTGGTGAGCCAATGACAAGAGGCATATATGTTTAGCCACTAATCAGCATCTAGCGCCCAGTAATGCATTGCTGCTTCTGATCTTATCTAGTTATGCTTTTCAACAAATTATACAAAGAGAAACAAGCAAATTAGATAATACAAATAAATTAGTAAATTTTTTAGAACTGCATGTTCTATTTGAATCATGGAATTTTTGGGGAGGTCCATTTAAAATTTTCTTTATAACTAATTAGTCGCTTAAAAAAAAAAAAAAGAGAGAAACCCCTCTGCTTTTGAAGTGAACATAAGTTATATTAGCAGAATTAACACAGCAAAAAAATGATGATGTTTTCAAAACAAATATTAGCATGAGAATAATATGTAGATGGAATTATTAAATTATATTAGTTGTATAAATATTCATTGTTAAAGGGACATGAAACTCAAAAAATTTATTTCATTAATAACATAGATTATATATTTTTAAACAAGTTTCCAATTTGCTTCTATTATCAATTATACTTCATTCTCTTGGTATCTTTTATTGAAAAAGCAGCAATGCACTCCTGTGAGCAAGTTGAACACACGTGTAAGCCAATTAAAATGGGAATGCAAGTTCAGCCACCAATCAGCAGCTAGCTCCAAACTCCTGAGCCTACAAAGGATACCAAAAGAATTAAGCAAATAAGATAAAAGAAGTAAATTCGAAAGTTGTTTAAAATTGTATGCTCTATCTGAATCATGAAAGACAAAAATGGGTTTCATCGCCATGTTGTAACATTCCTTTACCTTTATCTATCTCTTCTGCTGAGGACAATAAGAGACAAATGTAAAACAAGCAATAAAGTGTCCAATCACTGAACTGCAAATAATGACTGAAACAGAAACTCTCTACAATTCAGTCGTAGGACATGTTTTATATGTGCACCTAGTTGTCCTAAGCAAAATAGAGAGATAAGGGAAAACCTAGGTTCTAACATGGCTGTTACAATACCATTTTAGAAATACAGTGGAACTAAAAAGCCCACAAATTTCAGTGTTAAATTACAGTAAACGTACAAAATGAATAATGAAAGTTAATTACAAACATTTTTACTAGGCATAAATAAAGGGACACAAGTCAAAATAAACTTTTATGGTTTAGATAGAGCATGCAGTTTTTACACACTTTACAATTTACTTCAATTTTCAGACTTTGCACAGTCCTTTTATATTCACACTTTCTGGGGAACAAGATCCTACTGAGCATGTGCACAAGCTCACTGGGTATACGTATACTAGTCTTTGATTGGCTGATGTCTGTCACATGATACAAGGGTCCAGAAAATAGGGGGAAAATAAATTTTATCAGAAAAAAATCTACTGCTTATTTGAAATTCAGAGTAAGTGTTATTGCCTTGTCTTTTTATTATGCAATTGTTAATTATGGATTTCTAGTGGTTCTTTAAACATTTTAGATTTAATATACTATGGTTGGATTATTGTTCTTACAGCATTTGTCCTTTCTTGCACTTAAAAATACTAAATTGCACAGCTTGAAAGAAAATGCAGGGCTAAAACTCAACTCATTGTATGGAAAAAAAAAAACTTTATTAAAATATTATGACAGTTCTTTGTTGCCATGACTCCTGTTGAACTAGGCACAAAGTGTAATTCCTAAGAATGCCTACATATAAATCCCACACTTACCTTCTATCAGTATCCACAGTAATGAGAGCACTTCCCACCTCCATGCCATCTTTATCTGAAGTGAATGATAACTGCAAAAAAACCACAGAAAACAAAATGGAGAGTTATTAAGCATGATGGCATTATTTCCCTTTAAAGCAAACATCCCAACCTGCAAAAACTTATTTCAGGGAGGTGGCTTCCCCCAGGACTGCGCCGCCACCCCCCCCCCCTCCCAGTTATATATTGGACACCTTGAAACCCTAAATAAGATAGAGACTTATCATTACAGTAGCTTCCCACTAAAGTCACATTAAAAAAAGTAGCTTTATAGCACAACCACATACAACAAACCTATTTTCCAGTGACCGTACGCTTGTTGAATGCTTAAATATTTTAGAATACGAAGTTTAATTACGTGCAGTAAATAAGGTAGTATTTGTGTTTTATTTTATTAAAATCAGTGGGGGCGGAGCAAGCCTTAACCAAGATGGTCGCAAAATTACAGAGCTCCGTAGCATTAGCTCCTAATTTACATTAAAAGCTTACAAAAGGGCAAGCTGATGTATACATTGCAGCACTATTTCGTGAGAATAACACACTCTGCACTGGAGTATGTCTTTTTATAGCATGGCGATCAAGCGTATCACTTAAGAAACTTATTGAACAGCATCTGTTTTCTGCGGCGTCACACTTGCCAGAGGCTATTCTGGGAGACTCAGATCCTACCATGCAGTGTTAAATCAGAGCGGCAGCTGATAGTGCAATACCGACTAGCTTAGAAAACATTCACCAAGAGCAAACATCAGACTAACAGGCTCTACTTCGAGTTCGTCCTCGGCTGAGCTATGCCTGAGAATCAGATCGCCAATAGCGGCACAGTAAACCTAGCAGAGGACCTTTATTAGACCACGGTAAATTCCGACAGCTGCAAATATAACACCGAGATGACCATCTCTTCAACATGGAGGAGGAAAACTGCTCAATGATTCAAGCGCTCCTTAGAGGCCTGGAACTGCAGTTAACTAATAACTTTGTTGAGCTCAGGCACTTATTCAGATTCCAGTTATCGGAGGAAGACACAAGTAAACCCAAGATGGCGAACAGCGAGGAGATCGACAGGCAATACGAATTACGCAAGGCAGAGGAATACTACCTATCTTATACAGTAGATCGAGACGAAATCCAGCCATTACCCTCTCGAATAATGGAGACAAAGCTTAACCCTACCTCTTCTATATGGAAAGATGACAGTAACTCCATCACACCTAGATCTACTGCCGCTATACAGGGGAACGGTCTGCAGTCAAAGCCCTTTACTGCTGAAGATGTTCATTCCCGACCTGTGCGGAGGGTGAGAGAGTATTCCAGGCAAAGCATTGGTAACCATGAGGTCTGTCTATCCATTTAACATGGGTTATCTGCCTACCCAGGCTCTCCCCGATGGTACATCTCGCCCGGTTTGGGGTGGCTCTTCTACAACCTAGCTCTCTTATCTCTGAACCATGTTGCTGGAACTCATTGTTTGCAGAGGAGAGGTGTAGGTTAGCTTCGCTTCTACGGAGGACATTACACTACGGGGTATCTTGTCACCTATACCTACTGACTTTGTGTATTGATTTTCTATAGACGCTATGCAGTTATGTTCCTTTAATACAGGGATAATCTCAATATTTACTATGTACATATACACTAGGGGTTATCTGTGTATTTATCCCTTGTAGAACCTTATACCTAGCTAATATCCTTCTAGACTGCAAACAGCTAACCCAATATTCCTTACTAGCTAACCCTGCTGCATGTTTAAAGTGGAAATTTACTAGTTTCATGCTTTTTTTTTTTTTTAGAGATTAAGATCAATATGCTCTGGAGCTTACACCCTGGACTAAACTGTACTTGTGGTATTCCCAGAATAATATATAAGGTGCACTGACAGCTGTTGATAGTTCCTCCCTACTTATATGTTATATATATTATTGACATACTATTTATACTGCTCTTCTTCTCTGATTTTATGCTTTAAGCCAGAATTGGTTATATGTGATACCGACTTCAGTTCTAGATGTACAGCCATACACCAGTTCTATAGTCCAGCGATTAGGGCACATAGTTATCAGATGCTCATATGTTGACAGTTAGTTTAAACATATAGGTAATATTTATTACTTAATACTAATTGTTTTTGTTGTTCACGTGTATAGCAGTGTATGTCTGTATGTCTATATATGTATATGTGTATGTACATGTGTGTATAGGTATGGAAATATTCACCTGAATTATTCTAGTCCATTTATCTTAGACCTATTTATATGCAATGACCTAACAGATAGGGATACTCACTAGAAGCATGTATGAGATACAAGGCAATATGCACCTATTTACTATTTGTTTTTGTTTTTTAGGGAAGGGATTCTTATTATTAGCCCCCCATGTGCTCTCAATCCTACAGTAATCACCATTCTCTTTAGATTGAGGACCCCCCCATCTCTACCAAATGGGATATTCTTCCTAACCCCCGATCCTTTTAGTTCGGGGTGTCTAGTATTTCAAATAATTTAGCTGACACTATTTAAAAAACTAAATAGGAACCTTTAAAGTTAGACTCCTTTCAGCTATATGCCTCAAGTCTAGAGGCCAACCAGACCCTGTATAGTAGCAGAGTCCTGCTATTTCCCTACCTTTACCAAAGAGGGCAACCTTCTGAGAGGGAACACCTACTAGTTAAGTAGCCTTAGCTACCCTTTTAATCTATTGGTTTAGGTTGAGTGCTTAGCTTATGTTTGTCCTCTCATTACTTATTCTCTGAGTATCATAACAATTTTTAGTTGTTGTATACCATTCCAAATGTTGATAAAACGCCGCATATACGGTATGTTTATACTTCCTGTAATTTTAAGGTGGCATGGAAGTGGTTAGAATAGAGATTGCACATCCCATTGGCTCTATATAAATATAAAGCATTCAGAATGGTTCATAATTAATACGTTGCCTTATATGTTTGTTTTTGTTATTTATATTGCTGGCTTTTGTAACCTACCTTCTCACACATTATTAATCAGATTAAGGGATTTAACTCACAATCAGGTAGTTACTGCTAAACAGAGTTATCTAGCATTGTAAAGTTTACTGTTGACATTGCATACTTTATGGTGGTGTTTTGTTTAAAGTCCTAACGTGAAAAGATATATACTATTCATATATATGTTGATTGCAATTAGCTATGGCCCCTAGATAATGCCTAATGTGTGGTTCCTCTCTTACTTTATAGAGGCATAGATTTTAGTCATGGTAAGTGTAATATGGACTCAAATTCCTTCTAGTAGGGTCTCATACGCGCATGCCCCAAGGGAAGATCAAAAATGTAACTCCTCATTTCTTCCCTAGGTAGTTGAGAGAAAAACCTAACTCATTAATTACTACCACAACTTTAAGCCTACTGGCCCTGATGCTAAGACAATTTACCCTAAGTACTGTTATATATTTTATGTTTACACTAGCTTCTTATAAGCTTGTATGTGAGGGATACATAGCTTTTTCAGGACATTGCCTTCTCTGTACTTACAGGGAAATCCCCCTCTAGTGGTATTATTTTACAATTATACCCACTCATCTATCACCTCCATCTGACCCCTCTCCTCCCTTTCCCGCCGGCATATATTACCTGCGGGTCATATCCCTACTCCTTTTACCCACATCGCCTATAGCTGGCATCTCCCCAGGAGAGGGGCTCATGTAGCAGTCCTCTGCTCTTCGGATATATAAATATCTCCCCCTGTTTGTATCCTTTATTGGAAGCTACCCTTACTTTTACATACCCTAGCTTAAATTTACTCATGGCGTAAATAGAGGATAACTCCATTAGTAGTGTACTTGAAAGCTCTGAGATCCCAGCGCATTTACAAACTCGAAATGCTAACTGGCTCCATGCTGCACTCCCCCCCCTACTCTATTTTGAGCGACTCTGGCCCGCTGCATTCCCCCTCCCCATAAAACTATAGAGCTAACTCCTCCCTGGCTCTAATTTTAGAGAGGACCATTTTTGATTATACTGCATTTATGAAATTCTATTATAAAACTGGTCTCCCTATAGATAGCCCAAATTATATAATAACGCTTGAGATATATAGATACATAATGCTTTTTCTACATGGTTTTTTTCTGCCATACCTTTCTAATTATACTATGTATACACTTATCTGTAAATGTTTTGGGGCATGCCCTATATGTTGTATTTGTTTATGACTTCAATAAAAATCGTTTAAAAAATAAATAAATCAGTGGGGGGGTTTTTGGTTACTGATGCAAGCTTTGAGGGTTCTATAACGTCCCAGCAACTAAAGGCATTCCTTAAAGAAACACTTCTCCGGATTTGGGCCACATTGGATCATGGTACTTGGAGTTTCAGGGAGATTGCATTCCATTTGCTGGCATCAGGGAGCCGCTATTACAATCAGGGAGACTCCCTGAACTTCAGGGAGAGTTGGGATGTCTGCTTTAAAGGAAATAAGAATCTTTCATGATTCAGAAAGCAAATGCAATTTTAAGAAATCTTCCAATTTACTGTCATTGTTAAATTGTGCAGTCTTTTTAAACTCAAACTATTTGAGGCACTGGCTTTTACTGAGCATGTGCAAGAGTTCACAATGTATATGTATATGAGTCTGTGATTCGCTAAAGGCTGTCACATGATACAAATTGAAGTACATTTTTACATTTTCTCAGATAAAAATCTACTGCTTGTTCAAGATTCAGACACAAGTGCTTATTTTTTTATATGCACTTGTTGATTATGCAATTCTACTGTATTTAATAGTCTTTTAATGAAGGGCAAATGCCAGTATTGTGTAAAAAATAAAGTTTACCTATGCTAAGTAAATATTAATGTTTGAATACTAAATGTCAATATTTAAGTTTTGAAAGCATTATTGAAATCATCTAAAAGTAGAATATTACATTCAAAATGTTGGGTCACATACACTTATATTAACGACTATGAAAATCAACATTCAGGTTTAATTCAAATGTGTCATTCAATATAGAAAAAAAATAAAGGGACATGGTACTCAAAATTTTCTATCATGAATTTGAAAGCGCAGCAATTAAACATGGGGAAAATATATTTTTTGAAGAAAATGGATGAGAAAACTGTTTAAATATAAAGTGCATGGTTGTGCACACTGACTTAGCTCACATGGTTTATGCCACCTAAGAAAATATTTTTTCTTTTTTTTATATATATATATTTTTTTTAAAAAAAAGCAAAGCACTAGCAATACATTTTGAAACATTCTCTTTCAGATGGAACATTGTGTTCAAAATGTAAATGTTAAATGTTTAGCAAATCAATCATTATTAATGTAATCATCATTTGTTATTGTTAACAAATACTCCAAAACATTCACACATTTCTATTCTAAATAAAACAAAGACCAACCAACTGTTTGTTTCAATTCTAGTCTTTTATTCCCTTGCACATTTAAAGTGATGGTAATTCCTAGTGTTTTTGAAACACTCAGATTTACCAGTGCCATAAATAAAGGGGACTTTCAGTCATGAAGTATAAAAAAGCTAAAAGTACCTTTATTTGCATCAAGTTTATGCCAAGCTGAGCACCTCTAGCCTCCCATGGCAATACGTAATTTTGTTCAATGAGGTCGTGTTTCCACCTTTTAGCCAATTGCGTGCTAGTCATCCAGCATAATGCCAAAGGGCAAGCACTGCTATTGGCTAAGTGGTGAAAATGTCATCTCAGCGGCCCTAGGCACTCAGCTCAGCATAAACTCGCTGCAAATAAAGGAACTTTCAGCATGAAGATTTTTATACTTTATGACTAAATGTCCCCTTTATTTATAGCACTGGTAAATCCTAGCATTTGGATTTATCATCGCTTTATATCAGCAAGCGCTACCCAGGTGCTGAACCAAAGATGGGCCGGCTCGTAGGCTTACATTTCTGCTTTTTCAAATAAAGTTACCAAGAGAATGAAAAAAATTGATAATAGGAGTAAATTAGAAAGTCACTTAAAATTGCATGTTCTATCTGAATCATCAAAGAAAAAAAATGGGTTTAGTATCCCTTTAAAGTTTTCATTCATTAACATAGTTTGTATGAATTTGCCAATTTAAGATATTTACAAGATATTTTTGCCCAAAGACCACATTATATCTGTGAACACAGTCTAGATTCTAGGAAATAATAGAATCTTTAGCATCCGTCAATATATGGTTTGCAGATATAGTATGTGGCAATTATACTCGTTCACAAAACAACTGTGCTGGGCTACCACAAAAGCCACATCCGAACTAATTCCAAATGTGGTGTAGTGGCAGACACGAGAATGCCCTGAAGAGTTATCTTCACATAAGTGTCTGTCAGAGTAACTCCAGACTTCAAAAGTAATAAATGACATTTAAACAGGCATTACTACAATAATTTTAATAGGACTTAAAAGGGACATTAAATACTTTGAGATGGTAATATAAAATAATAAATCATATGTATTAAAGAAACTCTGCAATATACTTGCATTATTTGCTCCCTTTTCCTGTAATTCCATGCTGAAATTGTGAGCTTCCCTTGCTCAGGAGTATGCACTTCTCGTATCAGAGAATATTCTATACAATAATGCCCAAGACACATACCTGCTTTTAAACCTACCTACATATGCTCTTCAACAAAATATACCAAGAGAATCAAGTAAATTTAATAATGAAAGTGAAATGAAAAGTCTCTTGAAATTGCATGCTCTGTCTGAACAATAAAACTTTTATTTTAAATCCCATGCCCTTTAAGTACCACATTGCAAAAGATCTGCAGACAAAATCAACATTTTATAAGCATTTAAAGTGTCACTATGTTGATAAAGCAGGCTATGGCGCAAATTACGTTTACAATTTTAATAAATTTGGGATGAAGATTAAAGGGACATAAAACACAAACTTTTTGTTTAATGAATTAGATAGAACATAAATTGTAAGCAATTTTCAAATTTACTTCTATTATCTAATTGTCTTGTTTTCCTGTTACCCTTTGTTGAAAAGCAGGAAGGTAAGTATAGGAGCGTTCACGTGTCTGCATCACTTTATGGCAGCAGTTTTGCCTGTCATGTAGCGCTTTAGAAATGTGCACACTACCTATCCAGATATCTCTTCAACAAAGAATAACAAGGGGACAAATTTGATAATAGAAGTAAATTGGAAACTTATTAATTATATATTCTCTATCTGAAAAATGAAAGAAAAAAATTGGGTTTCATGTCCCTTTAATATTTTCAGAAGTTAATACTGTCATTTGCATTTGCCCATATCTGATACTTACAAGATATTTGTCTGATGACCACTCTACATTATTGAATACTGTCTATTTTCTAGGGCATACGTGGATATCAGTTATTTGTTTTGCAGATATATTAAGTGGTTATTATTAATTCTTGCTTTGCAAAACAACTATCTCAGGCTATCACCAAAAAAAAACATCCTTCTTGATCCCAAATAGGGTTTATTAGTTGATCTGCAAACGCTGGTACAGTTATCTTTACTGAAGACTCCATCAGACTAAACCCAGGGTTCAATTAGTATACAATTGGAAAAACAAACAAACATAATGTTTAACAAAAACATAGGAAAAGTCAACATTAATTAAAGGTACATTATAGGATATTTAAATACAACATTTCAAAATCAACAATTGCATAATAAATTTACAACAATCAGGGGCGTATGTTGGCCTAGGCAAACAAGGCACTTGCCTAGGACGGCAGATTATCTTACAAAAATGCTTCTATTCAAAACTGAAATGCATCCATGTAGATTTCAATTTTGGCTGGAATGTTCCTTTTTAAGTGTTACCCCACATCAATGTTTTGAGGTAATCAGTTACTATAGAGAAGTAGATTCATAATTGTATAAGTGTCTGTATATAGTATTGTGTCTATGACGAAGGCTATACATAGGTCTAAACACATACAAGTATGTAAGCCTACAAGCTTTTTAGCAATGCTTTTTGTTATATTAATTTTACTATTTTTCAGTAAATAGCATGGTTTTAGAAGAGTTCCTGGACTATTTTTTGTTTAAATATTTGTTAACACTGCAAGATCTCTCTATATTTCTGTATCTAAGGGAGGGACAAGCCCAGTGCAATATAACACTGCATGATATGAGAGTTTTATTACACTTAATGCTTTGAATTTTATATTATTTTACACTTCAGATTGGGTCCTTTCTGTATTATTATATTCAAGCTTTGCACTTTCTAGTTTATATTTTAATACATTTAGATTTATATCTAGCAGTAGCAGTGATTCTACAAATTTTGATTATGCCTTAAAGTTTTTATGTTACTTTAACAAATTAGGATCATACTTTGTATATTTCTGTGTATATTTTACAACTTACATTGCACTTGGTATTTTCTCTATTGTATAATAAAACACATCTTTAGAAAGTGGGAGGGACAGAGATGATCCCTGGGCTGAACTGGGGAGTTCCCAGGGTATGTCTGAAGCTCTCTCACAAGTCTTTTGAAATGTTGTAAGCACTTTACACAAGCTGGTCTCACTGATTTTTCTTGCAAGCTGTATGCAGGCGAAGTTTGCTCAAAATTCACAATATACTTATTTAACTGACAGAAAAGTAATATATACTAAACTATAGGCAAAAGCAAGTTAAATTGTAGTGAAAACAATTCATTTTAATTTGTAATTGATACAAATTGAGCCTTTATATCAGTCCCAGGTGTTTTCCAGTTACCTTCTACTCCCATGTGAAATTCTTTATCCCAAAGAGTCGTATTACTTTCTATAGAGGGCATCTCTCTGGGACTTCCAGGTTCCACCATTTTTCTGATAGAATTCAGTGAGTTTAGCCCCTGTGAAGTCTGCACTATAATTTTTCTCCAAACTAGAGGATATTTGCTTATCGGACCATAGAAAGTAATGAAGCTCAATGAGAAACTGAAGCTGTCAGTTTTTCAGTTTTATTTTAAAAGAAGAAATACAAAGTGCAATGTAATTTGCAATATATACACATAAATATACAAAGTATGATCCTAATTTGTTAAAGTTACACAAAAACTGTGAAAGCATAATCAGAATTTGTAAAATCACAATCCTAAATACACTGCTGTATACAAAATATAATACAAAATAAAACGTTCACAGTTTAAATGTAATAAAACTTCATCTAATTCTATGATAATATAAAATACAAAGCACAATGTGTAAATGCATCAGAACTCTCATGTCATGCAGTGCTCTGGGCTTGTCTCTCCTTCACATACAGAAATGCAGGGAAACGCCCCTTAGAGAAGTAAAGCAAAATTTGCCTTTTAAGAATTTTACTAGGGATCTCGCAGTGTTGGAGGATCATTTTAGATCATCTCATCTGAACTGAGAGGTTTAGATCATTAGGCCCTATGTTATCAATATTTTACTGCACAGTTATAAGTTATGCATGTTACAGGGTGTGCAGGGAAGAACATAAATAGTGTGGTCAGGCAGCACAATTCATATTCCTCCCTTCAGCATGTGTGATTCATAATTGTCTGGCATTTAAAACCTCGCCAGCATGGAAAATCACACAAAATCTTTGGGATGTAGAAGTCTCTGTTTCACATAAAGTACGCTAGATAGAAACATAAACATTTCTCAAGATAAAATTTGTATTTCTATTTATATATATATATATATATATATATATATATATATACATACATATATATATATATATATATATATATAAATAAACATAGATAGATAGATAGATAGATAGATAGATAGATAGATAGATAGATAGATATAGTATGCTGTTCCTACTGTGGGGCCTCTTTTTCTATATAGTAAATCTAAACTGTTAGTTTTTAATTTTAAATAAGTGCTTTAAGATGATACAATTTTGAATCATTTGACATTTAAGTGATATTGCACCGGGGTGTGCTCACTTCTGTTGTATACTTATATACACATATAAACCGTATAATGACAGTCTAGAAAATATGTCAACAACTGTTCATTAATATAAAATCATGTAAACATACCATTATCACGTCTCATATCCTCATACGTTCACTTTAACATAAATTTAGGTACTGATTAATAAGGTTTCATTACATGACAACCAGCTTAATTAATATTTTTATACCCACCAAGATTAGCACATATGGCCCTGACTAATCAGTGTGTAATGTCATATCAGTTATTATTCATTTAAACAGTTACTATTAGCGTAAATAGACAGACAACTCATCCTGTGCTCCACTTACTCATTTCCTTGTAAAATGATTCTTTTTTTAAACACTTAATCCAATAATACCACACAGTGATATTATAAGCTTGTGTATTGCATCTTGCATACCAAAGCATTCCCTACATGATGCAGAGGGCATATCATTATCATTGGATATTTGTGGGCTTCACCTACACTATGGAATTCCCTGATCCTCAGGGTCACCCCCAGATAATCCTATAACATTCTATTCACTAACATTTAAAGGGTCAGTCTATACTAAAATTGTTATTGTTTAAAAAAGATAGATAATGCCTTTACTACCTACTAGGGATGGGCGAATGTTTCGCAACATTCGAAAAACGGCACGAATTTTAACACATTCGTTCGTTCGAATCGAATTTCGAATGTTTACATAACATTCTAACATTCGATTTTCGAATATTCGGTTTCGAATTTTATGATTACATTCGAAAATATTCGAATTAGAAAAATTCGAATTTAGATTGTAATAGTATTTCTAATGCTTTTTCTTTAAATGTAATATTCGAATTATGCAATATTCGAATTCGAAAAATTCGAATTTAGATTGTAATAGTATTTCTAATGCTTTTTCTTTAAATGTAATATTCGAATTACGCAATACGTGTATTCGAATTCGAAAAATTCGAATTTAGATTGTAATAGTATTTCTAATGCTTTTTCTATAAATGTAATATTCGAATTATGCAATACGTGTATTCGAATTCGAAAAATTCGAATTTAGATTGTAATAGTATTTCTAATGCTTTTTCTTTATTGTAATATTCGAATTATGCAATATTCGAATTCGAAAAATTCGAATTTAGATTGTAATAGTATTTCTAATGCTTTTTCTGTAAATGTAATATTCGAATTATGCAATATTCGAATAATTCGAATTTAGATTGTAATAGTATTTCTAATGCTTTTTCTTTAAATGTAATATTTGAATTATGCAATATTCGAATTCGAAAAACTCGAATTTAGATTGTAATAGTATTTCTAATGCTTTTTCTTTAAATGTAATATTCGAATTATGCAATACGTGTATTCGAATTCGAAAAATTCGAATTTAGATTGTAATAGTATTTCTAATGCTTTTTCTTTAAATGTAATATTCGAATTATGCAATACGTGTATTCGAATTCGAAAAATTCGAATTTAGATTGTAATAGTATTTCTAATGCTTTTAAATGTAATATTCAAATTATGCAATATTCGAATTCGAAAAATTCGAATTTATATTCGAATTCGAAAAATTTGAATTTATATTCGAATTCGAAAAATTCGAATTTAGATTGTAATAGTATTTCTAATGCTTTTTCTTTAAATGTAATATTCGAATTATGCAATACGTGTATTCGAATTCGAAAAATTCGAATTTAGATTGTAATAGTATTTCTAATGCTTTTTCTTTAAATGTAATATTTGAATTATGCAATACGTGTATTCGAATTCGAAAAATTCGAATTTAGATTGTAATAGTATTTCTAATGCTTTTAAATGTAATATTCAAATTATGCAATATTCGAATTCGAAAAATTCGAATTTATATTCGAATTCGAAAAATTTGAATTTATATTCGAATTCGAAAAATTCGAATTTAGATTGTAATAGTATTTCTAATGCTTTTTCTTTAAATGTAATATTCAAATTATGCAATACGTGTATTCGAATTCGAAAAATTCGAATTTAGATTGTAATAGTATTTCTAATGCTTTTAAATGTAATATTCGAATTATGCAATATTCGAATTCGAAAAATTCGAATTTGTATTCGAATTCAAAAAATTCGAATTTATATTCGAATTTGAAAAATTCGAATTTCGAATGTAGACATTCGATATAATTATAAACATTCGAATTCGAAAGTGACATTCGAAAACTGTAAATAACATTCGATTTTCGAATTTTTAAGAATATTCGTTCTTATCGGCATTCGAATTTAGAATTCGAATTTCGGTAATAACATTCGTTCTACATTCGAAATTCGAAAATTTGCACATTCGCCCATCCCTACTACCTACTACAGGAGACTTCTAGTTCATGTGGGCCATATAGATAACATTGTGTTCACGCCCAGTCGAGTTATTTATGATTTAGCACAACACAGTACTAAAGGCAAATAAATAGGTAATAAATAAAAAGTCATGTGATCAGGGGAACTGTCAGAAGATGCGTAGATACAAGGTAATCACAGAGGTAAAAAAAAGTATATTAATATAAATGTGTTGGTTATGCAAAACTGGGGAATAGGTAATAAAGGGATAGTCTATATTTTAAAACAATAACAATTCTATTGTAGTCTGTCCCACCTCCCCAGATTAGTGACAGCAAACGTGAGGAGAATTACTTCATGCCAACTCACAGTATACAGACAGTCCCCATAATCCTCATTATGCAATGTTTTAACGCCTTTTCTACCCACTACAGGGAACTACTGTTACTGCTACGACTACAAGCCATGTCTTACAGTTATACATATATATAGTAGCCCTCCCACCACACTTCTTAATATACATACACCTACTAACTACTACCTTAGGCCTTAAAAGCAGGCTATCCTTGTACCCATCACAACTAAGATAAAGCTAGACAATACCTTCCCCTCTCGACTAAGTACAGTGTGTTTGCTAATAACTACCTCTGGATTATTTTACATATATGGTCAGTCTTCGCGGACATCCTTATGTAGTATGCTAATGCCTTTGTATTTTCGCTTTCTGCAGCAGCCATACCTTTGCTCTGGGGGAGCCTTGCAACATGAAGTCTCTGAGCCCTGGTGGTCTTGTGACCTGGTTTACCTGCCCTTCTCCTCCCAATCCAACTGTGAGTACAACACCCTGGCACATTTTAATATGGCCACTTGCAACATGGCCCTACACTACATTTTAGAGCATTTGCACTTCATTGTTCTGGTTCACGGGGGCTGCTATCCAACCACTCTTAGGTTATGGCGCTGTGGTGTAACATAGTCTCATGGAATGTTGGAGGTATTACCTCCCCGGCAAAGCGTAGCAAAATTCTTCACTTCCTAAATTCGATTCATGCTGACATAGCACTCTTACAGGAGACCCATTTGACCCAAGAAGAGCATGACCAACTGAAGGTTAGATGGGTGGGGCAGGTTATAAGCACACCTACAGAGGGTAGAAAGAGGGGAGTAGAAATCTTAGTCAGAAAGGGACTTTCATTTACATTCACAGACACATATACAGACACAAAAGGGTCGCTATATTCTTACCAATCTACATATAGCTTATAGAACATACCTACTTTGCATTGTCTATGGCCCTAACAACCTCTCCCTCCAGTTCTGGCATCAGTTACAGACACACCTTACAAGACGAAACGAGTTCCCAACCATTATTGGGGGGACTTTAACATGGCACAACTGTCACCACTTAATAGATTTGTGGAACCCTCACTCTCCCAGGCCAGGCGTATTAACTCTCAATGGCAAAAAAGTGAAACTAAGCTTGCTTTGAGGTTTAGGGAGGGCTTGGGACTGATTGACCTGTGGAGGCTACGCAATCCAGAAGACAGGGACTACACATGCATGTCCAAATCACACCATACCTTGTCCAGGATTGACTATTTTCTTATGTCCCCTGGCCTCACACCTATTATTCCCTCTAGTAAAATACATCCCATCACCATTTCGGATCACGCATCAATTTCTCTGCTGTTAGATTCCACTCCTCCTGGTGGCATACACAGAACATGGAGGTTCCCCTCCTACCTCTACAATAACGCTGACTTTCGCCAGGATCTCTTCTGGCATGCGTTGAAAGCTGTGCTGAGAGGAAGGATCACAGCAAACACTTCACATCACAAGATCAAGGCCAAAAAGATAACTAATCAAATGCTTGTGGGCCTCTCAGAAGAGAACAATGCATACTTGCGCCACCCCACACACCAATCTAAACAACACTACTATAATTTAAAACATGAGAGAGACACTCATATCCAAATGGTAGATAATGTACACGCAATACACCGGCAGGGCAAGTTCTACAGATATGGAAACAAAGCTGGTAAAATCATGGCAAACATGTTTAAAATTATTACACCAAAATCCAATATTCCAGTGATTCTTATGGAACAAGGCCTTCGTACAGATACTCCTACAATCATGAAGGAGTTTGTGTCCTTTTATACTAAATTATATGCCAAGCAAAATATTTCAGAACCTGATAAGCATCTGTTCTGGAATAACGTAGCCATTCCTACCCTGACGCAGGACCAACAGTCCTTCCTTAATGCCCCCATACATGTACAAAAAATAATGAACGCAATTAAACACGCCAAACTGGGCAAAGCGGCGGGACCTGATGGTCTCCCCGCAGAGCACTACAAAGTCTTATGCGCTGAAATAGCACCTACCCTAGCGACACTATTCTCTTAAGATGTTAACTAAAGTCCTGGCCAATAGACTAGCGGTGGTCCTCCCATCAATAATACACCCAGATCAGACTGGGTTCGTTAGACAGCGCTCCTCGGTTATCAATTTAAGAAAAACATTTGCAATTATCGCACACTACCATCACACTCACAACAACCCCCCCCGATACCCCATTGACGGATGCATGTCTGCTTTCTGTCGATGCCGAAAAGGCGTTCGACAGGGTGGAATGGGACCATCTGTACACCTCCCTGACGAGGTTTGGCGTGACGGGACACTTCTTTGTCTCAGGATCAACAGTCTTCCCTTAATGCCCCCATACATGTACAAGAAATAATGAACACAATTAAACAAGCCAAACTGGGCAAAGCGTCGGGACCTGATGGTCTCCGCGCAGAGCACTACAAAGTCTTAGGCGCTGAAATAGCACCTACCCTAGCGACACTATTCTCTGAATACCTATCCGGAAAATCAACCCCTGACCATAGATTCACGGATGCTAGCATCTGTGTCATACCTAAGCCAGATAGAGATCCTACTTTACCCTAGTCTTACAGACCGATCTCGCTGTTGAACGGGGATTATAAGATGTTAACTAAAATTCTGGCCGATAGACTAGCGGCGGTCCTCCCATCAATAATACACCCAGATCAGACTGGGTTCGTTAGACAGCGCTCCTCGGTTATCAACTTAAGAAAAACATTTGCAATTATCGCACACTGCCATCACGCTCACAACAACCCCCCGATACCCCATTGACGGATGCATGTCTGCTTTCTGTCGATGCCGAAAAGGCGTTCGACAGGGTGGAATGGGACCATCTGTACACCTCACTGACGAGGTTTGGCGTGACGGGACACTTCTTTAAGGTAATACAACGACTCTATGACATGCCTTCAGCATCCCTGATTATTAACAATGGCTTGTCCTCCCCCTTCAAACTTGAGAGGGGAACGAGGCAGGGCTGCCCATTGTCCCCACTCTTGTTTGACCTGGCCATCGAACCATTGGTATGCTACATACGTCAACACTGTGCTGGCCTTCAGATCCACACGCAACACCTACACCTCTCCCTGTTTGTGGACGAACTTTTACTATACATTAGCAACCCCGCTCTGAATGTACCCAAATTGTTAGACATACTGATTGGCACTTTTACCGGGTACAAAATAAATGTGGACAAATCGGAGGTTACTTGGCTTCAAAACACCAGCGATGCTACTCTTTGTAATACAAATCTTAAAATCATGTCCGGTACCTTTAAGTATCTGGGCATTCACCAACATGTTGACCCCACGCGTATCTATCACCTCAACATCCCGAAAGTCATAACTAACGCACAAGACCTCATCCAAGGATGGAGAGGACTCCCTCTTTCCCTTCATGGCAGGATCCATTTATTAAAAATGATAATTTTGCCTAAGATTTTATACCCTTTGCAAATGCTCCCCCTCCTACTCCATAACAAGGACATACAAACCATCATATCAGCCTTTGCCTCGTTTGTATGGAACCAAAAGAAACATAGGATTAACATAACTAAACTATCTATGCCGCTGTTTGCAGGGGGTCTCAAATTTCTAAACATTCAATGGTACAACTGGGCGACATTAGCTAAAATAGTTATGGGATGGTTGACTGGATCTGAATACTTTAGCTCTGCAATAGAATCTGACATTGTAAAACCATTACACCTAGCCTATCTTCCGCACGCTAATCTGCTTGCTCTCCCCATCATATCTCTCAAAACATACTGTTTCAAGACCCATTATGAGCATGGCATAAGCTGTGTAGATTCTGGAGAGTAGACCGTAAAGTGACCAGATACCTACCCATACAGGGAAACCCAAAGCTCATCCCTGGCTATACCACACAAGCCTTTTTAAAACTAGAAGTCCCACGGTCTGACGTCTATTGAGCAAATAATTAACCCTACCATGCTTCAAATTCTTCCCTTCCATAACCTGCGGGAAATTTATGGCATCCCTTCTGACACTATGTTCGCATATTTTCAATGCAGGCACAATGTCCAGGCTCTTCTCTCAACTAACCTGCTTGCAACCACTAACACTGACATAGACAGATTGTTCAGCACTACAAAACAAGGGACACACTCCATTACTCACATTTACAATAGGATTACAGCTCACTTAGAGCAATATGTTCTGCAAAAATACACGCCAAGTGGCAGGGGACGAGAGATATCTCAATCACCCTACAGGAGATCACAGTAAGCTTTTCAAAAGTCCACAAAGCTACTCTCTCTGCCTACTCAAGAGAGGCGCATACTAAACTAATTCACCAAGCATATATCCTCCCGAAATTAAGAGCCAGATGGGTCCCACAGGCAGTGGACATATGTAATAAATGCTCTTTTATATCCCCTGACCTTACACACCTAATATGGGATTGCCCCAAACTGAAGAGATTATGTAGCAAAGTAAGATATTGGCTCCAGAAAGTTCTACAGGAAAACGTAGTTTTAACGGCCTCTAACATTATCTTCTTGCATGACATGGACATTGCACTGCGGGCCAGAAATGTTTACACTCTGTGATTCTGCTCACTAGGAGATTAATCTTACAATACTGGGTGTACAACAAAGCCCCTCCCTTTAAGAAATTGACATACGCAGTGCATACTCAGGTTCTTTTAGAGCAGGCAGATGTACAGGGGGACCTTGATAGAAGAATCAAATCCTTTGTTCACAAAGGGGAGCCCTATCTATTGCATATCTCCCCACACTTAAGACACAGAATACTTTACCCTTTTCGTAATTCAACGTTTATCCTTGAAGAGAACTTTTGTGGCAGGTGGTGCCCACCCTCTCTTCCCCCTCCCCCCACACTCTGATCAAACATAGCTCGTGCCATGTCACATCACCATTTGTCCAACTAAATGTGCCAGGGGTCCCCCCCCCCAGAGCAGAGGGCGCAGAATGGTATAGTTTTACATTTGTTTTATGTTGTTTTATGTTTAGGTTATATGTTTATATTAAAAAAAAACAGATGTACATCTTGGCGTGGAGATATACTACTTATGGCGGAATTCGCCTGCCCCAAGCAGTAGGAAGAGTGTCGCACTCCCTGTACCAATATATATGTGAAAATGTTATTACTGTCCATGTGTCTTCAATGTTATGATGAGTCTGGATTATAAATAAAGTTTAAAAAAAAAAAATCGTGATCAGGGGGGCTGTCAGAAAATGCGTAGATACAAGGTAATCACAGAGGTAAAAAAAAGTATATTAATATAAATGTGTTGGTAATGCAAAACTGAGGAATGGGTAATAAAGGGATAATCTATATTCTAAAACAATAACAATTCTATTGTAGTCTGTCCCTTTAATGTAAAATTGTATATTTTAAAAATTCAAGAAAAAGAAGAAAAACTTTGAAAAAAAACCTTTCAAGTGAAAGCAGCTGCTAAATTTTGGTGATAATTTCCTTACAGGTCATTTCAAATTCTTTAGCTAGAAGATGTGCACAACAATCTCTCCATCTCTTTTTTTTTTTGGAATATCCCAATCTGATTATTTAAAAGGAAAACATGAGACATTTATTTTATATTAAAGGGAGAGTTAACTTTTTTTTATCTCTATAAGTTACTGTCTCTTGAAGTTAGATTAGATGAGTTGGGTTAACTCCAGTAGTAGCTCGTTTTGAAGACCTATGGCTGCCCATCAACAAAATACTTTTCTTTTTCCTTGTTGTCCAGGCCAAACACGACAATTAATTTAAAAAAAAAAATCCTTTGTGGATGGGCAGCTGGGGGATCTTCAAAACTGGCTAATAGAAGAGTGAAGATGAAAAACATTTAACCCCTTAATGACCACAGCACTTTTCCATTTTCTGTCCGTTTGGGACCAAGGCTATTTTTACATTTCTGTGGTGTTTGTGTTTAGCTGTAATTTTCCTCTTACTCATTTACTGTACCCACACATTATATACCTTTTTTCTCGCCATTAAATGGACTTTCTAAAGATACCATTATGTTCATCATATCTTATAATTTACTATAAAAAAATTATAAAATATGAGGAAAAAATGGAAAAAAACACACTTTTTCTAACTTTGACCCCCAAAATCTGTTACACATCTACAACCACCAAAAAACACCCATGCTAAATAGTTTCTAAATTTTGTCCTGAGTTTAGAAATACCCAATGTTTGCATGTTCTTTGCTTTTTTTTTGTAAGTTATAGGGCCATAAATACAAGTAGCACTTTGCTATTTCCAAACCATTATTTTTCAAAATTAGCGCTAGTTACATTGGGACACTAATATCTTTCAGGAATCTCTGAATATCCATTGACATGTATATATTTTTTTTTAGTAGACATCCCAAAGTATTGATCTAGGCCCATTTTGGTATATTTCATGCCATCATTTCGCCGCCAAATGCGATTAAATACAAAAAATCGTTCACTTTTTCACTATTTTTATCACAAACTTTTGGTTTCTCACTGAAATTATTTACAAACAGCTTGTGCAATTATGGCTTAAATGGTTGTAAATTCTTCTATGGGATCCCTTTGTTCATAAATAGCAGACATATATGGCTTTGGCATTGCTTTTTAGAAATTAGAAGGCTGCTAAATGCCACTGCGCACTACACGTGTATTATGCCCAGCAGTGAAGGGGTTAATTATGGAGCATGTAGGGGGCTTTTAGAGGTAATTTTAGCTTTAGTGTAGTGTAGTGGACAACCCCAAGTATTGATCTAGGCCAATTTTGGTATATTTCATGCCACCATTTAACTGCCAAATGCGATCAAATTAAAAAAAACGTTAAATTTTTCACAATTTTAGGTTTCTCACTGAAATCATTTACAAACAGCTTGTGCAATTATGGCACAAATGGTTGTGAATGCTTCTCTGGGATCCCCTTTGTTCAGAAATAGCAGACATATATGGCTTTGGCATTGCTTTTTGGTAATTAGAAGGCCGCTAAATGCCACTGCGCACCACGTGTATTATGCCCAGCAGTGAAGGGGTTAATTATGTAGCTTGTAGGGAGCTTGTAGGGTTAATTTTAGCTTTAGTGTAGTGTAGTAGACAACCCAAAGTATTAATCTATGTCCATTTTGGTATATTTCATGCCACCATTTCACCGCCAAATGCGATCAAATAAAAAAAAACATTCCCTATTTCACAAACTTTTTCACAAACTTTAGGTTTCTCACTGAATTTATTTACAAACAGCTTGTGCAATTATGGCACAAATGGTTGTAAATGCTTCTCTGGGATCCCCTTTGTTCAGAAATAGCAGACATATATGGCTTTGGCGTTGCTTTTTGGTAATTAGAAGGCCCCCAAATGCCGCTGCGCATCACACGTGTATTATGGCTAGCAGTGATGGGGTTAATTATGTAGCTTGTAGGGAGCTTGCAGGGTTAATTTTAGCTTTAGTGTAGAGCTCAGCCTCCCACCTGAAACATCAGAAACTCTGCCAGTACTAAAATAAAAGCTATATTTGGGCTTTTTTTGTTTTTTCTTAGCATATTTACATATGCTGCTGTGTAGGATCCCCCCTTAGCCCCCAACCTCACTGATCCCCCACCAAACAGCTCTCTAACCCTCCCCCTCTGCCTTAATGGGCACCATCTTGGGTACTGGCAGCTGTCTGCCAGTACCCAGTTTAGTAAAAAAAAGTATGTTTTTTTTAATTTAATTGCCCTTTTCTGTAGTGTAGCTTCCCCCCCCCCCCCAAGACCAACCCCCCACCCCTTCCAGATCCCTTAGATGATTATTTATTTATTTATTTTTAAATGTTTGTTTTTTTTACTTTTATTAAACTTAAACTGTTTTTCTGCAGTGTAGCGGTTCCCTCCCGCTCCCGCCCCGTGCACGCGCCCACCCGCCGCCCCCCGTGCACGTGTGCACTCCCGTGCGCGCTCCCGCCTGTCCCGCACCCGATCCCGCCCCCCTCCACTTCACTCGGCACATCGATGGCCACCTACCCGCCTCCCAGACTTGCTCCCACCCACCAACGATACTGGCCACCGATGTCCGGTGCAGAGAGGGTCACAGAGTGTCTCTCACTGCATCGGATGGCCAAGGGGGGTTATTGCAGGATGCCTCGATATCGAGGCATCACTGCAATAACCGGAAAGCAGCTGGAAGCGATCCTGCTTGCTTCCAGCTGCTTTCCAGACCAAGGACGTACACCACACTTCCTCTGTCATTAACTGTATTTTTTTTAGGACGTGTGGCGTACGTCCTTGGTCGTTAAGGGGTTAAACAGATTTTTTGAATCCTCTGGGCTTGAATAGAGAGAACATCAAGGGATAGAAAGTAGTTTGGGTTGTCAGATGTCCAGTATTTAACTGGACAGTCCAGTGTTTTAGCAGTGTGTACAGAAAATACAGGGAGTGCAGAATTATTAGGCAAATGAGTATTTTGACCACATCATCCTCTTTATGCATGTTGTCTTACTCCAAGCTGTATAGGCTCGAAAGCCTACTACCAATTAAGCATATTAGGTGATGTGCATCTCTGTAATGAGAAGGGGTGTGGTCTAATGACATCAACACCCTATATCAGGTGTGAATAATTATTAGGCAACTTCCTTTCCTTTGGCAAAATGGGTCAAAAGAAGGACTTGACAGGCTCAGAAAAGTCAAAAATAGTGAGATATCTTGCAGAGGGATGCAGCACTCTTAAAATTGCAAAGCTTCTGAAGCGTGATCATCGAACAATCAAGCGTTTCATTCAAAATAGTCAACAGGGTCGCAAGAAGCGTGTGGAAAAACCAATGCGCAAAATAACTGCCCATGAACTGAGAAAAGTCAAGCGTGCAGCTGCCAAGATGCCACTTGCCACCAGTTTGGCCATATTTCAGAGCTCCAACATCACTGGAGTGCCCAAAAGCACAAGGTGTGCAATACTCAGAGACATGGCCAAGGTAAGAAAGGCTGAAAGATGACCACGACTGAACAAGACACACAATCTGAAACGTCAAGACTGGGCCAAGAAATATCTCAAGACTGATTTTTCTAAGGTTTTATGGACTGATGAAATGAGAGTGAGTCTTGATGGGCCAGATGGATGGGCCCGTGGCTGGATTGGTAAAGGGCAGAGAGCTCCAGTCCGACTCAGACACCAGCAAGGTGGAGGTGGAGTACTGGTTTGGGCTGGTATCATCAAAGATGAGCTTGTGGGGCCTTTTCGGGTTGAGGATGGAGTCAAGCTCAACTCCCAGTCCTACTGCCAGTTTCTGGAAGACACCTTCTTCAAGCAGTGGTACAGGAAGAAGTCTGCATCCTTCAAGAAAAACATGATTTTCATGCAGGACAATGCTCCATCACACGCGTCCAAGTACTCCACAGCGTGGCTGGCAAGAAAGGGTATAAAAGAAGAAAATCTAATGACATGGCCTCCTTGTTCACCTGATCTGAACCCCATTGAGAACCTGTGGTCCATCATCAAATGTGAGATTTACAAGGAGGGAAAACAGTACACCTCTCTGAACAGTGTCTGGGAGGCTGTGGTTGCTGCTGCACGCAATGTTGATGGTGAACAGATCAAAACACTGACAGAATCCATGGATGGCAGGCTTTTTAGTGTCCTTGCAAAGAAAGGTGGCTATATTGGTCACTGATTTGTTTTTGTTTTGTTTTTGAATGTCAGAAATGTATATTTGTGAATGTTGAGATGTTATATTGGTTTCACTGGTAAAAATAAATAATTGAAATGGGTATATATTTGTTTTTTGTTAAGTTGCCTAATAGTTATGCACAGTAATAGTCACCTGCACACACAGATATCCCCCTAAAATAGCTGTAACTAAAAACAAACTAAAAACTACTTCCAAAACTATTCAGCTTTGATATTAATGAGTTTTTTGGGTTAATTGAGAACATGGTTGTTGTTCAATAATAAAATTAATCCTCAAAAATACAACTTGCCTAATAATTCTGCACTCCCTGTATTAAAAAAACTGGACACTTAAATATCTAGTCTTTAAATTCTCTGGGTGTTAACTAAATATAAAAGGCCTCCTATGTCTTAATGAATTACAAATATGAAGCAGAAAGAACGGACAGTCAAGGTGTCAAATCCCTTTTCTTTATATTTGTTGTCCCCCAGCCAATGTAGGTAAGATTATCGATTTCTGTAGTAGAATTTAAAGGGACAGTATACACCCATTTTCAAATAACTGCATGTAAGAGACACTACTATAAAGAATAATATGCACAGATACTGATATAAAAATCCAGTATAAAACTGTTTAAAAACTTACTTAGAAGCTTCCAGTTTAGCTCTGTTTAAAAGGTTACTGGAACATCCACTACAAGTGGGAAATATCAGATACTCCCCTTCCCCCTTCCTTTGCATATGAAAAGACCCTTTCGCGGCGGGCGAAAATATGCGATGTTCGATCCGCCCCCTATTTGTCATCATTGAGTAATACTTTGACCCTGTGCCTCACAGTCAGCAGATACATTCCAGCCAATCAGCGGCAGACCCTCCCTCCCAGACCCTCCCACCTCTTGGACAGCATCCATTTTAGATTCATTTGGAAGCTGTATTCTTAGTGAGAGGAGGGACAGTGTAGCTGCTGCTGATTTAATAGGGAAATTGATAGCTAGGCTAGTGTATTCAGTGTCCACTACAGTCCTGAAGGACTCATCGGATCTCTGCTGTAAGGACAGCACCCCAAAACGCCCTTTTTAGGGCTAGAACATCAGTCTGCTTTTTTTTTTTTCCTGTGTAATCTAATGGCAGTTGCCTGCCTGCCAGCGTGTGTGTCAGGCTCACAGCGTATACTGTGCCCACTTGCCCAGTGCCACCACTCATATCTGGTGTAACAGTAGTGTACATTTTAAAAAAACAACACTTTTTTGACTGTGAAATAATAGCAGACAGCTGCCAGTACCCAAGATGGCCACCAATAAGGCAGATGGGGAGGGTTAGAGAGCTGTTTTGGGGGGTATCAGGGAGGTTGGGGGCTAAGGGGGGATGCTACACCACAGCATATGTAAATATTCTAAAAAAAAAAAACATTTTATTTAAGTACTGGCAGACTTTCTGCCAGTACTTAAGATGGCGGGGACAATTGTGGGGTGGGGGAGGGAAGGGAGCTGTTTGGGAGGGATCAGGGGGTCTGATGTGTCAGGTGGGAGGCTGATCTCTACATTAAAGCTAAAATTAACCCTGCAAGCTCCCTACAAACTACCTAATTAACCCCTTCACTGCTAGCCATAATACACGTGTGATGCACAGCAGCATTTAGCGGCCTTCTAATTACCAGAAAGCAACGCCAAAGTCATATATGTTTGCTATTTCTGAAAAAAGGGGATCCCAGAGAAGCATTTACAACCATTTGTGCCATAATTGCACAAGCTGTTTGTAAATAATTTCAGTGAGAAACCTAAAATTGCGAAAAATTGTGGCCAGAAAGTGTCCCTGTGGGTTTTAAAATTCGCCTGCCTATTGAAGTCTATGGTGGTTTTTTATGTTCGCTACATCACTACCCTTTAAACAAACAGAAGCAAGCTGGAGTTGGTATACGTCGGTATTCTCCTAAAACTTTGAGGCTTGGTTAGGAGTCTGAAAATCAGAGCAATGTTATTTAAAAATAAGCAAAACTATCAATTTTTTAAAAAAAACAAAACTTTATGTGCTATATAAATAGATCATCTACAAAACATTTATGCAAAGAAAATAACGAGTGTATAATGTCCCTTTAAGGTAGAGCTCGGGGGCGGAGAGTGTGTGGCCCCACCTACAGTCACCGACAGGCTCTCCAGTATTTTTGTGAAGGGCTGCTGTCAGGATAAAAACTGTTCACTACAGAGTCCTCAGTCTATTATTTGTATTAAAGGCAGGGCTCAAAATTTCCACTCACCTTCTAGCTATTGGCGAGTAGATGTGCTTAAAACATTCATTTAAAGGAATATTGTAGGGAAATAATAAATGCTCTGTACCCATAGAATAGTTATTTTTATAGCAGATAACTCTCTTAAATTGAATACGTTTTTTGTATTCAAAGCAACTGCAAGAACATTTTTTCTACTACCCCCCACTACCGCTTGTTTACTAAGCTTTCCTATAACACATACTGCAGTTTTGACAAGATAAGCATAGGGGGCATCTTCCGCAGGCAAAATGAGCTTTTTCAAATGATTGTCCTATTTATCAAGATAAAGGCCACTTATGGTATGTTGTCCTGCTTACTACCAATGCAAAATTACAAAAAGCAAATTGGACACTAAACAGATGAGTTTCATGTCCATGCTGCCTTAGAGTGAACCTAACCTGGTTTATATAACTTTACATCATGTGAGATGGAGATAAATGCTGTTTATTCACTGTGCCAAATGGTCAGTTTAATAACTGTATTAAAAGGAATTAATTTGTTATGGTTTAAAATTAAACAAAAATAAAAATGACTACACAATAAGGTGTTTTACAATGGCTAAACAAATTCAAAGAGGGGGTGGGGTATATGGGTGTGGTGTGGGTGGGTAATTTGGGGGCAAGTTAATTTTGTCCTGGCTAGTAGCTTAGGACTTGAAATTTGAGCCCTGTTAAAGGGATTGTAATATACTGTATAACTATGTAGTATAAGAAAAACTTGTAATGTACTACTATTTAATTACCATATTTTTCCTGCCCCCAAAAATCCTGAAATGTATCTTTCAGGTTTCAGAACTCTACGACATTCTACACAATAATTGCAGGAGCTCATTTATACAGCTAACAAATTGGCCACAACAAAAAAGATAAGATACAAATCTTATGAAGTGGTATGTCCCTGAAATGCACAACAACATTTTGCTTGCAAACTAACTATTTTAAATGCTTTTAAAACATTATTTTTTACACATTTTTGCAATGCTAATATATACTATTTCTAAATAAACTTTGATTTTTATGTTGGTTTTATAAATAAATATATTAATACAGTAATTCATTTGCCACACTGGTCTATGTGTCTACAATCAATGAAAGTTCATTTCTGATGTGATCTTGATACTCAAACAGGAAATTTATGAATCAATTGAATAAAATTAGGAGTATACATGCTAATTAATTCAGTAACAACATAGTTTCTGATAAGGAAAAAAGCTTTAGCTCTAAGTTTTTATTGTCAATTCTGTACCATATGTAGAGGATTCATGTCTGTTTCGTACTCAGAGATTTACTGGTACATAAATGGCCTTTTTCACAGACTGACAGCATTTGTTTTCTGCTGTGTGACCAACGGAATCACTGGGCGGCACTGCAGCCTCTTGGGGACTTTATCATTAAAGGGATGACAGTGTACTCCAGATTTGTTATTGTTTAAAAAGATAGATAATCCCTTTATTGACCATTCCCCAGTTTTACATAACCAACACTGTTATATTAATACACTTTTTTTACTTCTGTGAGTATCTTGTATCTAAGTCTCTGCAGACTGCCCCCTTATTTCAGTTCTTTTGACAGACTTGCATTTTAGCCAATCAATGCTGACTCATAAATAACTCAATGGGCATGAGTGCAATGTTATCTATATGGCACATTAACTAACTCCCTCTAGCTGTGAAAAACTGTCAAAAGCATTCAGATAAGAGACAGCCTTTGAGGACTTAGAAATTAGCATATTAGCGTATCTAGGTTTACCTTACAACTAAGAATACCAAGAGAACAAAGCTAATTTGATTATCAAAGCAAATTGGAAAGTTATTTAAAGGGACAGTCAAGTCCAAAAAAAAAAAAACTTTCATGATTCAGATAGATTATGTAATTTTAAACAACTTTCCAATTCACCTTTATCACCAATTTTGCTTTGTTCTCTTGGTATTCTTAGATGAAAGCTAAACCTAGGAGGTTCATATGCTAAGTTCTTAGACCTTGAAGGCCGTCTCTGCATTTGAAAGTTTTTCACCACTAGAGGGCATTAGTTCATGTGTTTCATATAGATAACATTAAGCTTATACATGTGAATCTACCGAGGAGTGAGCACTGATTGGCTAAAATCAGTCAAAATAACTGAAATAAGGGGGCAGTCTGCAGAGGCTTAGATACAAGGTGATCACAGGAGTAAAACATGTATTATTATAACTGTGTTGGTTATGCAAAACTGGGGAATGGGTAATTAAGTGATTATCTATCTTTTAAAACAACAAAAATGCTGGTGTTGACTGTACCTTTAAAATCACATGCCGTATCTGAATCATAAAAGTTTAATTTTGACTAGACTGTCCTTTTAAGGCTCTTCTATAAAACAGAAATGTTAAATTACATTTGAGATAAATAAATTGGTCCCCTGGATATTGTTTTCATACCATCAACTATTTTGCTGTATAATAAATGTAATATTAAAATTACTTTAAACACATTTAAAGTGAAATATTTTGATTGACCAATATTTTTCTTTCCAATTTACTTCTGTTATCAAATTTGATTCATTCTCTTTCTCTCCTTTGATGAAGGAGCAACTATGCAATACTGGAGCTAGCTGAACACATTTGGTGAACCAATAAAAAGTGGCATTTATGCGCAGCAACTAATCAGCAGCTAGCTCCCAGCAATGCATTGCTGCGCCTGAGCCTACCTAGGTATGATTTTTAACAAAAGATACCAAGAGAATTAAGCAAATTAGATTAAAAAAGTAAATTGGAACATTGTTTGAAATCACATGCTCTGTATGAATCATGAAAGAAAAAAATTTGGGTTTCCTGTCTCTTTAAAGGGATATAAAACTCAAAATTGTATTCCCTATAAATTGTTTATTTAATAAATATAAACCACTGCAATATGCATTCAGTATATATTTTGTTTTAAAATTCTCCTCTAAATTGTACTTGCTCCAAGAGAGGCTGGGTCCCTGGAAGTCAATGGGGGATATTTATCAAAGCGTCAACCGAAAATACACTTGAATTCCGCGTCGTAATTGTCGCGAGATTTATCCGCCGTAGTTATCAAAGCCTCAAGATCGGCAAATGTTGAAATTTGTGACATAACATACGATCCCACAATCTCAATCCAACGCATATCGATGCGAGTTGAAAACCTGTGGCATTCGAACAGAATCGTGTTTATTTGCCATACTATTATACACTATTTGAAGCTTTCACGAAAAATTTCTACAGTTACGCTTGCGTCTTTTCCGACTCAGCGCACCTGATTTTAAATCCGCGATCCTTCAGGTCGCGGATGCCATAGAACTCAATGGGAGTCTGAAAACACATAAAGCTTATGTTTGATGCTGCAAGAGAATGAAGTATATTACATAATAAAAGTAAATTAGAAACTCTATTAAAATTGTATACCCTTTCTAAATCAAAGAATATTATTGCTCCACATTTGGTGCACTAGTAGATATAGGGATAAAAATTAAAAATACATTATTACTTATGGATTATGCTACAAATTTGTCTCTCATTACAAATCAAGGGGACAATATTATTTCTACATATTTGGTGCAAAGTTTTGCCCCAAACTTGTCGCACTAATAGATATAGAGATAAAAATGAAATAAATAAACATAATATAGCTATCTTCCTTTTTATTTGTTTGAAAAAATCTATGTGCACCATGTTTAAGCCATGTAATTGGTCCCACTCTCCACTTCGTGCCATATTTGACACAACACTTTTCACACAAATTATGACGCCAACTCCTAAACAACACACACACTAGTGAATTTTTCCACTACTTGGAATATGCATAATCACATGATTTATGACATCAGCCAATCTGATTTAAATACATATTACAAACTATCACTAACAAATCAAATTGCTCGATACTTGTGTCATTGATCACTCATTAGAACTTGTAAGTGCCATTTGTTACTTTGTGTATTATACTTTGATAGTATGTATATGTGAAATTAGTATTAAAGATAAACATTGATTCTGACATTAGGACACACAGTGTAATATTTTAGTCAAGGATTTTAAAATTCGAATTGATGTTTGATTCAATAGAATCTTAAGCTGATAGTTCAAAGGGATAGCCCACCTAACTTTAAACTGTCATGAGTCAGATACAGCAGAAATTAAAATCACCTCTGTACTGTCATGCTATTTTCAGTGTATTTCTTCCTTCACTTGAATTTCTTTTTCAGTAAGAAATGTCATCTTATATGCCAGCCCATTTTATAACACATGTGAAGGGGTGTTTTTTAAAAATAGATTGCAATCAGGAGGGGTTAGACAGGTGCAGAGAAAAAACCTAGCCCAGCTCTTAAAGGGACAGGAAACCCCAAAATATTCTTTCATGATTTGGATAGAACATACAATTTAAACAACTTTCCAATTTACTTCTATTATCAAATGTGCTTTATTCTCTTGTTATCCTTTGCTGAAGGATCAGCATTGCACTACTGACAGCTAGCTGAACACATCTATTTAGCCAATCTCAAGAGACAAATGTCTGCAGGCACCAATTAGCAGCTAGCTCCCACTAGTGCAACTTAGATTTTTACTTTCCTATCCCTTTAAAATATCCATAGATTGCAAATAAATACATATGATACTCTGATTACATGTTATATTTGCAATTATTCCTGCCCAGAATAATAATACATTTACAATATATACATATAGTGGTATAAATAAAAACAGAGATATGACAGACAACATTGTTTAGAACCAAAAAAGGAACTTAGGGATATGTAAATATGTTTGCAAAAGATTTCTGACATAACACACACACAAACATACACACACACATATATATATATATATATATATATATATATATATATATATATATGTGTGTGTGTGTATACTGTACATACTAAAATATGTATGTCCAATCTTAAAAAGAATTCTAATAATTCACTCTTCACTTTGCACCAAATATGTCGCTACTTGCTATATTCGCAATTAGTCCTGCTCAGAAAAAGAATACATTTACACTATATACAATAATGTGCTAAAGAGAAATGTGCTTGTTCGTGGACAGTAATGAAATGGTATAAATAAAGTTGGGAAAAACCCGAATAGCCACAACATCAATGACTGTTAGTTAACACCAGTCCGATGCTCTTCGCACCGTACTTGACGCGCGTGTTTTTGACGTCTTTTTTGATAAATAAAGAGATCGAATTCAGATCCGCGGCCACAATGTTTGGCGAGCGTATTGACGCCCACGAATGCAACATAGTTGACGCTTTGATAAATATCCCCCAATATGTAAAACATAAAATACATTTCCACTTGGGAGCAACAGCACATTACCCTTCCTAATGGGCTCCCTGCTCATTTCCTGCTAGAGTCCAGCTTTATGTTTAACACTATATAGTCTGCAAGAATAACTACTGAACAATAATGTGCACTAACAAATCTGAGCATTTATATTTGCATTTGAATGTGCCTTTAATTATGCTGTAAATGGAAATAAAAAAAGCTTTCACTAAGGGTTTTCAAGTAATTTATTCTTGTTTGTAAAACAACATTATTACATTGCTACAACCACCGCTGCCATGAAGTGTGATAGGCACGTGCACGCTCATGAGCTCCCGCATCTACCTAGATTTGCTCTTCAACACGATCTAAAGAGAACAACGCAAATTTGATAATACAAATAACATGGAAAGCTTGTATAGGTTTGTCAAAAAGAAAATTTGACCAAAAGATGCATCTACATAGCACTTCTCATTCCACGTGTATTTCCAGTTAGTTACATCATAATCTGGGGTGTGATAGGTTATTCATTTAAAATGTAACTTTTATTACAAATGTTAAAACAACATAACACAAACAACATATATATATATTAAAATTACAATTAGATTGTTGACTGCTGGGATTACAAATTGTGACTGTTTCAGAGATTCAGGTGTGAGAGGTCTGAGAGAATACAGTTTTCTCAAAATGTAATAGTTAAGATTGAGCACTAAATCAGTGTATTCGTTCTTAAAATTTAGATTATGTGCTTAATATATATATATATATATACACCATTTAGTAGCCAATTGATCTGGTATTCATTTTTGTGGGTAAAAAGGATAAGTTCAATCGTTTATTCTTTGTGTATGTTCAAGTGTTGGTATATTCTTGTCCCCAGCTGTTAAGGGATATTCACTTTGAATAATAATGCTTTCGAGTATTGCCTAAGTGGCAAATGTATCTCAAATTATTAAACTAATTCAATATACGGCAAATTAATTATTGTGTCTAATACAGTGGCATTGAGTATTTGGTGGTATCAATTGGAATATATCATTTGTGTTCAGTTTAATATGTATAAGCATGTATTTTATTTTATTTATATTTTGATTAATATGCTATCCCCTGGGTAGTGTAATATCCACTTGCAAAGATATGTATTCTTGTGTATTTTGCCTTTAGTAAGAGCTAGTAGGTATATGTCGTTATTTATTATTTCCGTGTTTTATACCTGATAGGTTCTGCCCACTATATAATATATATTTGGCCAATAACTATTTTATGACTTATATACAAAAGTGATATAATAGTGTTCTAGTGAGCTATTATTGTCTGCAGTTACTGGCCCAGTTCTTCACTTTAATATATTGATTTTTCTAGGCTCTCTGTCTTTATTTAGGTATCTTGTTAATGTAGAAGTAATCTGAGTGGAGGAATGTCGGGCAACGCACGGGTCGCCTGCACTTTTGATTTGACATAAATATAATGTAAGCAATAATTAGAAAACACACAATGGTTCTCCACAATCCAATATAGTTTTGTGTTACATTTGTTAAACTATCGAGTACAGGGTAATTACATTTAAACATATTAAACGGCAGAAGATGGTGATCAATTGCAACTAAAAAGAAATGTGAACTTATTTCAGAAATGTGAATATCAGTGGGTACATGTCCCTTTTGTACACATTCAACGTACTGTCAATTTGCGCAATAAAAGATCCAAATAAATCACATTGTACACTATGGCTTAAAGCAGTGATTTTTAACCTTTTTTTTGCTGTGGCACACTTTTTTACATTAAAAAATCCTGTGGCACACCACCATCCCAAAATTTTAAAAAAATCACACATTGTAGCCTAATACAGCATATATATATACACATGCACACAAACACACACATATTGTATGTATTGTGCTGTTATGCCATGCCTCCTACAAACTACCCCTGCACTGGGAGTAAAAACAAGCAAAGTTTAAAAAATATGTCCCACTGTTGTCAGTCTGCCGTGGCACACCTGAGGATCTCTCACGGCACACTAGTGTGCCACGGCACACTGGTTGAAAAACACTGGCTTAAAGCATATATTTAAATGATTATATATCACCGTATAACGAGTATTGTGATTGTATTACTCACAATCTCGCAGTATGAAGTTATGCTTTATATAACAGTGATCAATTAATATTAATGTACTATAGTGATTCATGGATCATCTTCCGCCGTTATAAATCACGTTCCAACTCGGTTACATTACAAAGGGTTGTAAACACAATGTGTGTGTTGGGTGGTTTCATCGATATCACATTATGTACTCCCCACTGTAAACCGGCAAGTCGTAATTTACTGTTATGGGTAAAATTGCTTTAGCACCTAGGAATATAAATAAATAACCTGTGTACATCCCACAGGAACGTATTAATAATGATTTGTCAAACTATAAGCAGTGGTATTGGTGCAATCAGATTACTTATCAGGAATATCAACAGGTGGTTATAAAAAATCTTAAAAATGGGTAACACTACTTCTGATGTCAATTAACCTTATGTAAGAAATAACCCATGTTTCCTATTTACTATTCCTGAACAACCAAGGCGTCCCTTTTATTGTCAATAGTTAATTAACAAAGTATTAGCACATATTTAGACATCTAAAGGTAGTTACCAAGTCATATGGTTTATGGTCAATACTGACCTCTCTTGTACCACATGACAAATACAAGATGAGTAATATATTAGCTATATCAGTCGAGTTGCTTACAAATATTTAAATATACACCCAGTAATTATTGAACTCATTCATACCGTTCGGTATGACCGTGTTCAAATTAAAAACCCATTTGGTTTCCATCCTTAACAATCTTTGTTCGGTGTCCCCACCTCTTATTCCAGGTTTAAGTTTTTCAAGTCCCCAACATTTCATTACATTGGTATTCCCATTATGGGATAGTAGGAAGTGTTTAGCTACACTTGCGATTTGTTTTTTATTCTCTACATCCCTCTGGGCTGTCCTTATATTACTAAGATGTTCAGTCATGCGTGTGCCCAGACAGCGTGTGGTCATACCAACGTAGTACAAATTGCAGCTGCAAGATATACAATAAATTACGTTGGTACTTTGGCAATTAATGTGTTCTTTGATGGCCCACGTTTTACCAAATCTATCCACTATAGATTGTTTTTTTACCATATGTTGGCACACTTTGCAGTGCCCACAAGCGACAGAACCTTTGTGCACAGGATTTCTTTTAGCATTCCTATCATAGTGACTAGTTACTAACTTATCACTAAGGTTGCTTGCTCTCCTGTATGTCACCAATGGCCTATCTGGTAACAATGGTTTTAATAGTGTGTCTTGGGTAAGGACATGCCAATGTGTTTTAAGAATATTGGTAATCTTGTCACTTTGTGGTGAATATGTAGTGATAAACCTAAGAGGGGTACTACTTTCCTTTGATCTAGGAGTAAGTAGCTCCTTTCTATCTTTCAGCAAAGCATTGTTGTATGCCTTAGCAAGTAGCTTTCTTGAATAACCACGTTCGAGTAATCTCTGTTTGAGATCTCTGAGTGAGAGTGAGTGCTATATTAACCCTTTATCTGTCTGTCTTGTGTAATCCTACCTAGTTATTTAATAAGGGGCAGCACCGGAGTTTATCATTAATTCTAATCTCATTAAATCTAAATTGCGATATTAAAAAAAGTTTGGGGTTGAAAGAGGATCAACACCCTCCCCTGACATTTTTCGCCGTCTAAGTGGCGGCTTTTTCGAAAGGTGGCCACCACTTAGACAGCGAAACATGTCAGGGGAGGGTGTTGATCCTCTTTCAACCTCAAACTTTTTTTAATATCGCAATTTAGATGTTGACTGTTATAAGTTATTAACTTAAAATATACCTTAGAATATAGAATCAAAAGGTTCAAGATTGCTGCCTCAGATCAATACTAGACAAATTTTAAGTCTGGCCAACCGTGCAGCCCACAGCCAGCCAACACCGAAAAAGACACTTGTAATCGGTTCTCCTTTATTAACAAAATTTAAATCCATCCTTTCAGAAACATCAGCAGCCCGAGTGAGCAGTTTAATTTCGACATAGTCCTAACGTAACGTGATTAATTAAACATGACTTAGCGAATATATGTGCAACTTTCGGTCTAACCACTTTTTGTAGTTTACGCAAGTAATAGTGAACAAACTCTTTTAGTTAATTTAGTACTATTGATTATAACTGTGGTTTACAAAAGTGTGAATAGCTAGACACTTATATGCATAATTACTCAGCCCTAACCAGAATATTACCTCATCACATTTATTATATCCCTATTGCTCAATTATATATCACACACGGGGTATAATTAACCTTTGCAATGCTGAAACAATTTATGTTGATATACACATACCAGTGTCTATAATAACAAGATGCCTGAACAAAGATAGAACGCTTAGAAAAATCAATATATTAAAGTGAAAAAGTGGACTAGCAACTGCAGATATTAATAGTTCACCGGAATACTATTATATCACCCTTATACACAAGTCACAAAATAGCTATTGGTCAAATTTACAATATAGTAGGCAGAACCTGCCAGGTATCAAATACTGAAACAGTGTACAGTGACATATATCTACTAGCGCTTATTAAAGGCTGTATATACAAGAATACACATCTTTGCAAGTGGATATTTATAATTACTTAGCGTTAACTAGAATACTATCTCATCACATTTATTAAATCACTATTGGTTAATTATATATCACACAGTGAGCATAATTAACCTTTGTAATGCTGAAACAATCTATGTTGATATACACATATCGGTGTCTACATTAACAAGATACCTAAATAAAGACAGAGCACTTAGAAAAATCAATATATTAAAGTGAAGAACTGGACCAGTAACTGCAGACAATAATAGCTCACTAGAACACTATTATATCACTTTTGTATATAAGTCATAAAATGATAGTGGAAGGCCCTCTAGTGGGCCTGTAACTACATTAAGGGATTACCAACTTGAAGTCTGGAGAATGTTAGGATGTGTTTTGTTACAATGTTGCAGGAGAGGAGGCGGTGTTTGTGCTTACCTTTATAGGGTCCTGCAGCAGGGTGTCCGGCCTCTTTTCAGTTCCAGACTTCAAGGAGAAAGTTTTTTTGTGGATCCCTGAAGGAAGATTGGAAGATGGATAGATCCAGGAGGAAATCTCTGCCACCTAAGAGATACAGGGAGGTCGTGGAGATGGCGGACAGGAAGAAAGGAACTGCAACACAGTTGGAAGAGCATGGGTCTGATGATGCGGTACCCCCCACACCCCAAAAAACGCCACCCCAAAGGAGTTTTAATAAAGGAAAGGGGCCTGCCAGGGGTGGGAATGGGGGCCCTGGGTCCAGAGCTCATAATGTGGTTAGGGAAGGCCCTAGTGTGGAGAGTCACGCTCAGCCTGGTGTAGTGGGCTGTGGCGAGGCCCAGGCTGGTCCCAGTGGGGGGCGGGAAGGCCTACAGGAGATGGGGCACCCTAGCAGTGGGCAGGGGTCGCTAGTGAGGGGTGACCCGGCGGGTTCTTTGCCTAGTTTGCCCCCGGCAGCCATGGCGGCAGTCCTGGCCTTAGCCCAGTCTCTTGCCTCAGTAATGGCCCCCTCTGGCCAGGCGCAGGGCCAGGATGCGGCTCAGGCTGCCGGTGGCGAGTCCGGAGGTGTAGCAGGTGTGTCAGGGCCTAGCGGGCCAGGCGGTGCAGAGCGTGCAGCGGTCCCGGCTTCCTCAGATGGTGGATCTCACGAGATTTACTCCTCAAGCTTGTCAGAGGAGGAGGATCTCGGCCACCATCTTGGAGGGAGGGTCAGAGGAGGACAAGATGCCACACGCGACCGGAGCAGCCCAGGTAACTTGGGGAGGCTTCCGGTCGTGGATGGGGTGCCAACAGGCATGGGTAAAGTAGGAGGGAGGCAGGAGTACTCACCGGAGGCCTCAGGCGCAGGAAGTGCGGTTAGAGGGGCGGATGCCCGGCGGTACATGGAGATTGATGGGCCTAGTACTAGTGCACATGCACAAATGGGTAATGACGCTTGCGGCCCTAGGAGTGTGTCTGGTGCAGCTGAGGGCTCACATGTTAGCAGAATGGGTGTAAGTGGCACGGATGATAATAGGTGTATATCTTGGAGTGATACTGCTGGAAGCAGAGGGCGGGCCCATGTGGGGATAACGCATGTGATGGTTCATGGGTCACAGTATGGCATGGGTGTTAATACTATGGAAGGGGAGCGTAGATGTGTGATGTCTGCGAACCAGGGGCATGGTAGTGCAAGACAAGGGGATCAGATGGGTGCGCTGAATGCAAATCAGGTGGCTAGTATGCATGTTCATGAGGAGACCATAAAGAGAGCGGTAGAGGCTGCGCTGCGTGAGGTGGCTAGGCAGCAGGTTCCCCCTGGGTCGAGTGCACATGCCCGGGAGGGACCTGGGCAGGAGGAAATAATTAGAAGAGCTCTATCAGTAGCTCTGGGGATGAATGCTGGGGGGGAGCTGATGGGAGAGGGGAGAAATGCCTCTTTTGACACAACACCTGTTGGCCAGAGTACTCCCCAAGTTAATTTGTCTCCACAGATGCAGAATAGGACTGCTACAGCAATGGAAACTGATGCTTCCAGTGCGCTGGTAGTGGCAGGACCCAGCAGGGAGCAGTTGGATTAGACGGGAACGACGACCCAGGCACCCAGCGAACCGGACCGCCCAGGGACTCGTGAGTACAATGCACCTCACACATTACATGCTGACACGGGGTCATCAACTAGCGTGTCAGGTTTAGAGAGTGGGGAGGACCTGGGTCTGGTTGGAAAAGGACAGCGTAGAATGTTTAAATGGATCAAGAAAATGGCAGCAGGGCAGGCGAAGGATAGGGCCAGGGGGTTGGGGCCCGAGGAAGGGGATCACGGTGCAATAGGGCATGGGGGCAGTACGCCCGGGGCCGCAGTGCCGCGTAAAGTGGCGGCACAGGGGGATACGTACCCGTGCCTGGTCCACTCACTGTACGGTCACCTTAAGATGAAAGTGGTAAAAAAGATACAGGAGGGTCGATACGTTAATGTTTTTGACCTCTCACTGGATGCTTTTAGGGTGAAGGAAAGGGCCCTGGACGGCTCAAGGCCCAAAAAGGTGCGCAGGCCGAAGACTTATGAAGAATGGCTGAAATGCTTTCGAGTCTTGGAGGCCTGTTACGTGGATAGGTGGCCCTTGAAAGGCCACAACCTCTTTGAGTATCAGGATACTATAGAGGATATCCATACAAGATTTAAAGGAAGCGCATGGAGGGCGTATGACATGGCCTTCAGACGGAAGATGGTTGGGAACCCCTTACTACATTTCGGCACACAGGACATGCACCTGTGGTCTAAATTAGGGCTGGAAGGGGGCAACACACCCCCTGCACAGGCGCGTCAGGGGTTGCCGTGGCAGGGTGCGAGGATCAGTAGGCAGGGTCGAGAGTGCTGGAAATTCCAGGACAAGTTGTGTGAAAGGGGGAGCAGTTGCTTCTTTTGACACATCTGCAGGTACTGTGGGGGTCCCCACCCTGGAGCTGATTGCAGTAAACGCAAGGACCAGGGTCAGATTAAGCCAGCACCGAAGCCGGGAGTTGGGGTCAATAGCCCCAACCCCGTTTAAGTTGCTGCCAATGTTAACTTGGCTAGCAAATTACCCAGACCGGGAGGCAGCGGATCTGCTCCGGGTGGGTCTGGAGTGGGGCTTTGAGATCCCAGTTACAGGGAATATCCTGGGCTCAAGGGTACATAAAATTTGAAGACGGCTTATGAATTCCCACATGTGGTGAGGGAAAAATTGGCAAAGGAAGTGGCGATGGGCAGGGTGTCTGGCCCATTCGCAGAGCTCCCGATCGTGGACCTAGTGGTCTCACCTTTGGAGGTTGTGCCAAAAAAGGAGCCGGGGAAATTCAGGTTGATTCATCACCTGTCTTTCCCAAAAGGGGGGTCAGTCAATGATGCTATTGACCGAGAACTCAGCTCGGTCTATTACCAATTCTTTGATAATGCACTAGAGGTGGTCAGGGCATGCGGCCCTGGGGCGCTGCTGGCAAAACTCGACATAGAGTCAGCTTTCCGGCTGCTGCCCCTTCACCCCTTGGCATTCAGGCTCATGGGGATGAAGTTCGAAGGGTCTTATTACGTGGACAGGTGCCTCAGGTTAGTTAAGGCGTCTCTGGCTCCCAAGACATGGGCGGCCTACCTGAGCCACTGGAACATAGGGGAGACTTTCTGTTATCAGAAAGGCGTATAGGTACAAGGGGCTTCTAGGGTACAGGTGTTGGAATGGCTGGTGCATTTGAGAAGGGAAGGAATTATTAAGGCAGGAGCTGCAAGTCGGCTATCAGCAGTAGCCTTCTTTAACAAAGCGCTGGGGTATGTGGACCACTCTAGGGCTTTTCTGGTTAGAAAAGTGCTGAAGGGGTGGGGGAGAATGGTTCCCCGTACAAAGGACCAAAGGGAACCTATCACAGCCAGTAGATTGAGGCAGTTAGTGCTTGGTTTGGCAGAGGTATGCAAATCAAAGTATGAGAGGTTGCTCTTTAGGACATCGTTTGCTATAGCATTTGCGGGGACTCTGCAGGTGAGCGAGTTAGTGTCATCATCCAAAACGAAAGGGACAGGGGGAGTCCTGGTGGAGCATGTGCGGCTAGCGGAAGGGGGCGTGCTACTATTTGTCCCGAGGTCCAAAACGGATCAGGAGGGAAAAGGTGCATGGCTGGCCTTACCAAAACAGGAGTATGCAGTATGCTGCCCCGTGAGCTGCGTGGAGGAGTTTGTGAAACTTCGGCCAAGGCATTGCGCACAGTTCCTCGTGCATGAGGATGGCTCTGCATTGTCGATATTTCAGTTTCGGAGGGTGCTCGCCAAAACGGCGGAGATATCCAGGTTAGATCCCAAGAGGATCGCAGCACATTCGTTTAGGATTGGCACAGCGACTAGCGCTGCGGAGAAAGGGGACTCCTCGTCAGAGATAAAGCACTTAGGGAGATGGAAATCAGCCCAGTACAAGACGTATATTAGGCCCACATCGGGACAAAAGTTATAAAGTGGGATGTTTGGTCGTTGGGTTTCCCTTATTCACAGAAGGGGGGTACCCATGTGGGTAGCAGGTTGGTGTGGGGCTGTTTCTAGGGAAGTTGGATCTGTGGGTCTGTATTGCTGGCAAGGGCTCTGGCTCAGTTTAATAGGGTGTCGTCTGTTTCACCAGGTACATTAGGAAGTTCACCCCCAGTTCGAGTGTGGATAATAGGCCACTCATTTATCCATTAGGCATCCATCAGGGAGCTGCAGGCGCCGGAAGGGCAACAGCTTGGGTTCCAAACGTCCAGGGCCAACTTCCGGTGGTTAGGACGCAGGGGCCTTTTGTGGGATGATTTGCCAGCATTGTTGCAGGAGGCACATAGGAGGTGGGGGCAGCCTAACGTGATAGTGCTGCACCTAGGGGGGTAATGATTTAGGCTCGTTGCCGGCCTTGGACCTTATTAAGAGGATGACAGCGGATATTAAGTGAGTACACACGTGGTTGAAGGAGGTCAAAATAGGTTGGTCCAATGTGGTTGCTCGGCTGCATTGGAGGCACATTGTGAGTTGGGGAGAGCGGTCACGGCCCTGGGGGGTTTATCGGGATAACGGCTGACAAGAAGGACCTATTTCGCCCTGATGGTGTCCACCTAACGGACGTTGGGTTGGACATGTTCTTAAAGGGCATTAGGAGCGCTTTATTAAGGGCAATTTAGTTTTTTAAAAAACAAACAAAAAAAAAACAATTTTATTATGTTGTTGTTGAAGTTATTTGTTACAGTTTTAATATGTAGTAATTTATTATAGGTGCCTGTCGGTTTTTTGTGTGGCGGCAAGAGAACGCCTGGCTCTTGTGGCGGGTGGTCAGGGCCCTGGGGAGCGTGCACGGAGAGAGAAGAGTGACGGTCTGAAATGGGGAGGGGTTACGCCCGCCAGACGCCGGTCTGGGGGTCCTCTCCCTTGTGAATAAAGGCAGAATACCTCTGAAACATCACAGCTCTCTCTCAGTGCCATTGGGCGTGAACAGCCGGGTGTCACGCTGCAAACATCGGAAGGGGCCTTGACCATCTGATTTCAGGGGCTAGGTTAGGGAAAGATGCCGCCAACGTTGTTTACGAACTTGTTGCCAAGTTTTGAATTAAGAGTTTAAAGTGCCTAAAATAATTGGAATAACACATTAGGCACTAGTTATTCGTTTATTTAATAAACGTGACCGTGACCGGTCTTTTTCTCCCAACATGGTGTGTTGTCTTATTTATTCAAGGTTATGCTACACTACGTAGGACGTAATAGGGGGTTTAGACCTTATGAGAGTGGAAGGCTCTCTAGTGGGCCTGTAACAACATTAAGGGATTACCAACTTGAAGTCTGGAGGATGTTAGGATGTGTTTTGTTACAATGTTGCAGGAGAGGAGGCGGTGTTTGTGCTTACCTTTATAGGGTCCTGCAGCAGGGTGTCCGGCATCTTTTCAGTTCCAGACTTCAAGGAGAAAGTTTTCCCGCCCACCCGTCCCTGGAGTAGCAGTGAAGTGGCGGCGATGCGGCTGACTGAGGGTGAGTTAACCCGGCAGGGGTAGGTTTAATTGAGCTAGCCTTTTGTAAGACCGGGTTCTTAATATAGCCACCCACCCCTATCAATAGGGTTGTACGATTCGATTGATGGGGGTCACCTTACTGGGTTGGGTGGATGCCTTGGCAGGCGGGTGGTCAGGGCCCTGGGGAGCGGGCACGGAGAGAGAAGAGTGACGATCTGAAATGGGGAGGGGTTATGCCCGCCAGGCGCTGGTCTGGGGGTCCTCTTCCTTGTGAATAAAGGCTGAATACCTCTGAAACATCACAGCTCACCATTGGGCGTGAACAGCCGTGTGTCACGCTGCAAACATCGGAAGGGGCCTTGACCATCTGATTTCAGGGGCTAGGTTAGGGAAAGATGCCACCAACGTTGTGTACGAACTTGTTGCCAAGTTTTGAATTAAGAGTTTAAAGTGCCTAAAATAATTGGAATAACACATTAGGCACTAGTTATTCGTTTATTAAATAAACGTGACCGTGACCGGTCTTTTTCTCCCAACATGGTGTGTTGTCTTATTTATTCAAGGTTATGCTACACTACGTAGGACGTAATAGGGGGTTTAGACCTTATAGTTATTGGCCAAATATAGATTATATAGTGGGCAGAACCTATCAGGTATAAAACACTGAAATAATAAATAACGACATATACCTACTAGCTCTTACTAAAGGCAAAATACACAAGAATACATATCTTTGCAAGTGGATATTACACTATCCAGGGGATAGCATATTAATCAAAATATAAATAAAATAAAATACATACTTATACATATTAAACTGAACACAAATGATATATTCCAATTGATACCACCAAATACTCATTGCCACTGTATTAGACACAATAATTCATTTGCCGTATATATAATCAGTTTAATAATTAGAGATACATTTGCCACTTAGGCAATACTCGAAAACATTATTATTCAAAGTGAATATCCCTTAACAGCTGGGGACAAGAATATACCAACACTTGAACATACACAAAGAATAAACGATTGAACTTATCCTTTTTACCCACAAAAATGAATACCAGATCAATTGGCTACTAAATGGTGTATATATATATATATATATATATATATTAAGCACATAATCTAAATTTTAAGAATGAATACACTGATTTAGTGCTCAATCTTAACTATTACATTTTGAGAAAACTGTATTCTCTCAGACCTCTCACACCTGGGGCACGATCCGATAAAGATCCGGCGGCGGTATAGGGGGATTAGATTAGGGGTTAATCTATTTAATATAGCTGGCGGCGGTGTAGGGGGATTAAATTAGGGGATAATGTAATTAATATAGCTGGCGGCGGGGTAGGGGGATTAAATTAGGGGTTAATGTAATTAATATAGCTGGCGGTGGTGTAGGGGGATTAAATTAGGGGTTAATAATTTTAATATAGCTGGCGGCGGGGTAGGAGCTCACATTAAGGGGTAGGTAATATAGCTGGCGGAGGGATAGGAGCTCACATTTGGGTTGTAGTTAATGTAGGTGGCGGCGGTGTAGGGGGCTCACATTAGGGGGTAGGTAATGTAGGTGGCGGCGGTGTAAGGGGCTCACATTAGGGGGTAGGTAATGTAGCTGGCGACGGTATAGGGGGATCACATTAGGGGGTTATACTTTTAATGTAGGTGGCGGCGGGGTCCGGGAGCGGCGGTTTAGGGGTTAAATACTTTATTAGGGATTGCGGTGGGGGATCGCGGTTGACAGTTAGATAGACATTGTGCATGCGTTAGGTGTTAGGTTTTATTTAGCAGGTAGTTTAGGGAATTACGGCGCTCCAATAGACAGCGTAAGGCTTACTACGGCTGCATTTTGTGGCGAGGTGAAAATGGAGTAAGATTTCTCCATTTTCGCCACGTAAGTCCTTACGCTGTATATTGGATACCAAACTGCGCGGGTTTGGTATACCTGCCTATGGCCCAAAAAACTACGGGCGAAGGCAGAAATATATGAGCGTAACTTCTAGGTTACGCCGTATATAGGATACCAAACCCGCGCAAAATTCGGCGTCGCCGGGTTTTGCGGGCGACGTTGCATATAAGATCGAGGCCCTCAATCTCTGAAACAGTCACAATTTGTAATCCCAGCAGTCAACAATCTAATTGTAATTTTAATATATATATATATATGTTGTTTGTGTTATGTTGTTTTAACATTTGTAATAAAAGTTACATTTTAAATGAATAACCTATCACACCCCAGATTATGATGTAACTAACTGGAAATACACATGGAGTGAGAAGAGCTATGTAGATGCATCTTTTGGTCAAATTTTCTTTTTGACAAACCTATACAAGTTTGTGCATCAGCACTCCAGCCAACACCAGGTAAATCTTTACAACCTGATATAGGCATCTCCATTAGTGTAGTGCTGTTGCACATCTGCTTTTTGTTCAACATGGAAAGCTGTTTAAAATGATATGCTCTGTCTGAATCAGAAAGTTTTTGTATTTACTTTCCATTTAATTCCTGTTATAAAATATGCATTTATAACAATCTGATTTTAATATCGCTTTAGTGACCAGTAGAGGTCACTTCTTCTCAGCATTGTGCTTTAGATAGTTGGAGGGTTTTGAAAAATATAGTAGGATTCTGAACTGCGGATAGCTTCACCACAATTTTTATAGACTGAAATGCAATACAATATTGTGTATTACTATTAATTAATAGCCGTTGTCATTATTTTTTGCTTTTAAAGGGAGATTAACCCCTAAAAAATACACGCTGTACACGCTGTGTGTTTTAGCACAAATACACTATAATTATTTAAAACTTATATAGAATGGGTATTACCAACAGTGGTTGTATATAATTGTGCAACTACCTGTAGTTTGCCTTTCTCTTTTTTTCTTCACCCTGACGGTTTGTATGGAGCAATATTTAAATAAAAATAGAACAAATTCACCTGATATGAATTCCAGAAGTACAAATCAGGAAAAAAAAGGGAATAGATCTTCACTAGAGCTCCCCCCGTTGGAATTAACAAAGGGGTTAGTACACAGAATATAAATAATGAGGACTTAATAAAACAACTTGATGCACTTTTCACACCTAAGTTTGACTTAATTCAAAATAATATAACCTCACTAACAGCTGATGTGAAACAGTTTGCGGTTAGACTTTCACACGTAGAGCAAAGAATGTCAGACATGGAAGACAGAGAGATACAGAGAGACCAGGCTACACAGACTATGTCAGAGCAGATAGAAAACATGAAAGCAAAATTAGATGACCTAGAAAATAGGGCTAGGAGAAATAATCTCCAAATAATAGGCCTAACTGAAGAAATACAAGAAAAGTAACATAAAAAATTTGTGGAAATACATTTAGTGGATATACTTAATATCAAGGCTGAAGACCAAGCAATAGAGATTGAACGAATACATAGGATGGGACCAGAGAGGAAGGGGGTGGATGGAATCAAGATCAATAGGCCAGTTATCATGAAACTGTTACATTTCCAAGACAAGGTAAAAATTATGAATGCATATAGGAAGGTAAATAATGAGATTAACTATAAAGGAAAAAAATATTAATGTTCAATGATTATTCAACAGAGACTTCTAATAAAAGGCGCACAATGGCGCCATTATGTACCAGACCAATACAAGAAGGGCGGAGAGCTAGATTATTATATCCAGCAAGACTTAATGTACAAACTAAAGAAGGCAACAAAGTATTTACTGAGGTGGCTGAAGTTAATTTGTTCTTAATAAATCATAATGGTAGACAAGATAAATAAGACTGTAGGAATTTTTATTTACAACAGTGTTTTATTTTTATTAGTTCTTATGTTTGTTTTTAAAACGGATATAATCAAGGATAATAAATTGATATGGAGCTTCTTCTTTTTTTTTCTCCCCATCTCCCTCCCCTAGTAAATGTCTCTTAAGAATATATCATGGGACAAAGGGGACATCACTTCACCCATTAAACATAAATCTATTTTAAGACATGCTAGGAAGTTGGGCGCCCAGATTTTATTATTACAGGAAACACATTTAAAGGGGGAAGAGGCAGCTAAATTAAAATGTGGATGGGTAAAATAAGTTATATTTACTTCAGGATACCATAGGAAAAAAGGAGTGGCCATTATTTTTAATAAAACATTGGACTATAATATAAATAGTGTAACCAAAGACAAGGAATGTAGATATATCTTAATAGAAGTAGAAATTAGGGATAAGACATTTTTTAATTTGTAATGTGTATGGTCCAAATGAAGAGGACGCACAGTTTTGGCAGAATTTGTGAGATCAATTAATTAAATACTTTAGCTGTCATTTGATTCTGGGAGGTGATTTTAACCTTACCCCCAATAGGGTATTAGATAAATGCAAAACAAATCAGGATCCACAAAGGGCAGGAAAGGTCTCGGATAGAACCCTACAGGCTAGAAGAAAAAGAGAAAGCCTCATCACAAAACAAAATTACAGCAGGAATTAAAAGTTCAAGACATTTATAGAATTATATACCCAGATGACAGGGAATACACATGTCTCTCTAAGTTTAATAAATCCTTGTCTAGAATAGATTTCTTCCTGGTTTCAAATAAACTAGTTGACAGCATTCAGGAAGCACATATTGATTTAATTACCATTTCAGATCATGCCCCTATCTCGATTATATTGAACCTTATAACCAAGGGTAGAAGATCTAACCAATTTTTTCCCCAACATTTTTAATGAACAATATTAAGTTTATAAACTTTATGAAAGAAAAGTGGGCAGAATATGACAGATTCAAAACTAATTATCTTAATAAACCCAATATTTACTGGAACGCAGCAAAAGCAGTACTGAGAGGGGAAATCACAACTTTATTGATAAAGATGAGGAAAATAACAACAGGTGACTAATTGTCTTACCAATATGTATACTAAATATATTGGGGGGGAAAAGCTCAGACAATTGGAAAAACTGTATTAAGGCTAAACAAAATAGAGATAAGTTTTATGCCCAAAATGAAATCAAAGAGAATATAAAGACATGTTCACAGTATTATAGATTTGGTAATAAAGCTGGGAGATTTTTAGCACATGTAATAAAAAAAGATTTTATAAATAAAATCCAAGAAAAGGGTGCTATATGGACCAAAAGGGTGCTATATGGACATAAAAAATATTTTTACCACTTCTCAGATTTATATTCAGCACAATCAATTGATGTGGTTATGAAATAAAAATTTTGGGACTCGATTGCAATCCCAAAGATAGATACATCTCAAATAGATAAAATCAATTAACCTATTACGGAAAAAGAAGTATATCAAACAATCAAGTTGCTAGCTAATAATAAAGCTGCAGGACCAGATGGTCTTCCATCAGAATTCTACAAAATACTTATAGATGAGATAACCCCTATTTTAACCTTGTTATTAAATACATTCTGGACAGGTCAGCTTAAACCTTTAGAGGACTTTAACAAATCCACAATTATTGTAATCCCTAAACCTGCAAAAGTTCCAAATTTAATTTACTCATATAGACCGATCTCACTCTTGAATATCGGCTACAAGATTATAACAAGTATATTGGCGAAAAGAATCCATACCTCTTTAGATGCAATTATACATCCTGACCAAATGGGCTTTATGAAGGGGCGCTCCTCAAATACTAACCTGAGGAAAGTCTTTTTAACAATTGCAGATTATTGGTACAACAAAAAATATATTAAGAAAATAACACAAGAAGATCTATCTATAATATCTTTAGATGCAAGCAAGGCATTCGACTCAGTTACATGGGATCACCTTCTCACTTCTCTTACTAAGTTTGGATATGTAGGCAATTGTTTTAATATGATTGAAATGTTATATAGGAAATTAAATGTAGCATTCGTCAAAAATAATAATAATAAAACCTCATATTTCCCACTATTAAGAGGAATGAGACAAAGGTGTCCCTTATCACTTCTAATTTTCAACATTGCCCTGGAACCATTATTGATTGCGTTAAGAAAAGATATTCAGGGAATAGAACTGGATAGGAAGGTCATACAACTGGCAGTATATGCAGATGATCTGTTAGTATTTTCTAAAAATTCAAAAAAAAATAATAATAACATCTGCCAGATCATAAAGAGGTTTGGATCCTTTTCTGGGTATAAGATTAACCAAACTAAGTCAGAAGTATTGTGGATCCAGAAAAAACAAGAATCAGAAACTAAGATATTTAAGGAAGTAAAACACTTTTTAATATATCTAGGTATTAAAATATCTACTAATCTAGTAGAATGGTACACTTTGAACATAAGTAGTGGTCTATCAATTCTGTGATACTCTTAAAAGATGGGTATCTCTTCCTCTTTCTATTCTAGGTAAAATAAACATACTCAAGATGATAGCATTGCCGAGACTGCTTTATCTGTTTCAAAACTTACCACTGTTAATTAGGAAATCCGAAATCAGGAAGATTAACTCTGCTATTAAAGACTATATATGGGTCCTTAAGAAACCTAGAATTAGCTATAAAATCTATTTTTTTTAAAAAAAAAAAGTTTTTGGGAATGGCTCTTCCTAATATAATAATTTATAATTTTACGGCAGTGGCAAAGATCGCCCTAGACTGGCTATTGGAAAGCAACCACTTCTCCCTCTTGGAAATCGAAAATCATCTAGTTAAACCTTTATACTTAAAAAATATTTTGCACCTTAAGATTAAAAACTTGCCTTCATATATCAAGTGACTAGAATTCTTCAGAGACACAGTTGTGGCATGGCACAGGATGTGCTAATATTTAAAAATTAATTTTGCTGTATCACAATTTTTTAACTATTGAAGGTAATTACGAATTTAAGCAAGTACATCCTCTAAAATCTTTTCACAATGGAGAGATAAAGGGTTATTTAAGGTGGCCCAGATGATAAATAGAGATCAGGAATCACCTAAAGTAGTAGATTTTGAATTGATTAAAAATTAATTTTCACTGACAAACAAGCACTATTTCCCCTTCTTGCAAATCAAGCATTATTGTCTGAAATTAATACGGACACATGGTGATAAATGGGATTTCTCATCATTAGCTCCAGTTATTTATGCCGTTAAAAACGTCAATTACTCAATGTCATTACTATATAATCTAGTGAATAATACAGACTATAAAGTTCACCTTGACAAGGGGATTACAAAATAGAGAGAAATGTATTTTGTGAATCTCAATGAACAAACCATGCTGAAAAGTATAGAAAGAGTAAAATAATCATCACTATCAATACCCATGCAAGAACAACACATAAAGCTTATATGGATGACATATATTACACCTGAAAAGATAGAAAAGTGTGGGGGGGGGCACGGGGAAAGAACTTATTGTGTAAAATGTAGATAAAATAGAACAAACTTGATACACAGCTTTTGGCTACGTCCAAAGATACAAAAATTTTGGAAAATGGTAAATTTTTGGATTAATAAGATTTATAAGTCCCAAATAACTTTTAATGCAGAGCATATCTTTTTTTTAATTATGATGGGAGTTATTCTCAATGGAGGAAATTTTTGACTATGGTAATTTTAGTAGGTAGGAACCTTATTTTGAAAGGGTGGAAGTGCGCAAAAGCACCATCATTTACGGCCCTTAAACAAACTATCCAAAAGCAATTTCTTATAGAACAACAAGACACCTGGTTCAAACTGAAAGCTAATATTGAAAGTTTTTTTTTGATAAATGGGGGAAGTGGATGAAAATTCCTAGATCTCGATGAACAAAAATGAGTAATCAAAGCATTTGAAAATACAACATATATTGAAAACTGCATGTTAAGAGGAGAATGGCTATTTGAGCTAAGTGAGGGGGCGAGAGGGAAAGTGGATGGAGGAGCAATTGAACTTTTTTTTGGGGGGGTTGTTTTGTGTCTTCTCCACTTTTCTCAAGTCTAGATAGATAGAATACAGGTTAAAGATGAAGTAAAATGATATGAATATTAAATCACAAGAAAGTTGTACTCCATTAGAATATAGACTAGAGGATTTGTTACAATCATATGATGTTTTTTCTTTTCTTTTCAACGCTCAGCATGGAGGAGATTGTCCTTCATTTCTCTGTGTCTCTGTGATTAATATTATGTTATGAACAATCACCAAACAAATGGATTTATTATTTGAATTATGGGATTTATAATTTTCGGATTGTTTTTCGATTTAAATATGTATTCTTATGTATTGACGCACAGAATGAATTTGATTTGTCATATAGTTTAAAAACTCTTAATAAAAATCAATAAAACAATAAAAAATACATTTTTGGTCTAGCATTGCTATCTAACTTGTATATTTCCCATATAAAGTGGTTTGACCATTCCTCCATATCTTTCTCTCATAATTTGCCCAAAGCCCTCCCAAATAAATACATTTGAGGGTTAGATGACACTATTTATTTAGACCCCCAGACATTTCAGCAAATACAAACTAACCTCCAGGATTTATTGTCTTTCAATGGCCCACAAGTGTAGTATAATAAGTGAACTGATTAAATTTAAAGCCTCCTTAAATTAACAATGTTTGTTTAGCACTTTACTAACCTCATTGATATCCGAGTTCAAGTTGAAAAGCAACACAAATTACACCCTCTAATGTAAATCTTGAATTGAAGGTTTAAGAGGTGAGAAATGCAGCATTAGATTATCTAAATCTACAAAATACTTCTTGTCAGATAGGTATCCAGTCTAATTTTTAAATTAAAGGCATTAAATCTTGCAGACCTTTGGCCAGATACTTTAAAAAGTGGAAATTCAAATGCTTTCTTAATTCTCTGAGTTCTAATGAAGACGTTTGTGCCACTAATGACGATATTGCGTATACATTTCAACAATACTATACTACATTATAATCTTCCAGTAACCCCCCCACTTAATATTTTACCGTCCAGACAGACTTCCTCAATACCTTCAACGAATACACTCCCCTAAATTGTCTGCAGAAGACAGGAATGTGATGGAAACTCCTATTTAAGTAACAGAGGTATTACATTACAATCAAAAACTTCTCTGCAGACAAAGCCCTGGGCCCAGATGGCTTCACCACATATTAGTACTCATGGTTCAAAGAGATCCTTGCATAACCACTCACCTATATGTTTAACGCCATAGATAAGTCAGCACCCATTCCCTGAGTCCATGTTGGATGCACATATAGTGGTTAGTCCAAAACCAGGCATATTACCCTTAATCCCACAGAATTACAGGTTGATATCCTTGATTAATACTGATGTAGAAATGTATTCTAAGGTACTTGCTAATTGTATGAATAGAATCCTCCCACTCCTTGTTCAGACTGGCTTTGTTCCAGGATGAGAATCAATAGATAACACCAAGAGTGCTATACAATTAATACAGGCAGCAAAATCCATCCTGGTGCAATAACTCTTTATCTCCAAATATACTGAGAAGGCCTTTGTCAAGCAGGATTGGTCATTTTGGCCGCTTCCCTGTCACATATTGAGTTTTCACTTACTTTTATCCATAATATTTTTGCCCTTTCCTTACATCCTTGTGTCAGAGTATGTCAGGGTTTTCCCCCTGTTTTGTTTGTCATGTGCTGCTGGCAGCCATTTTACTCACCTCTCTTGCTGACTCTGGTACATTCTGTGTGAAGCTGCTCATTTCCTGCACTTACTTTTATGGCCAGACTGGTGTACATCATCCGTGTGGGACAGGATGCAGTCTCAGAATTGTGATGTCATCATTTATTATTTAAAGGGCCTCTGTTCAGTATGCTTTGCCCTTGCGTTGTCTCAGACCTGTTTGTGAGAGCTCCTGTTTATTACCTGGCTGTCTGACGTACCTCCTGGTTCCTGATCTCTGGCTTGTTCCTGACTCTGCTGTTCTCCTTGTTCCTGATTCCGGCTCGTCTGACTACTCGCTTTGGCTCCTGACTCAGCTTGACTGAATACCAGCTCTGGTTTTGATTCCTGGCTTGTTATTTGACTTGTGGACTTTTTATTATTTTTTGCTATTAATAAAGATGTGATTATTTTTGCACTTCTCATCTCAGTCTGATTCCTGGCACCCTGACATTACGCAAGGGCCATGAATCCTGATGGTGCTAATAATCCACCTTTACCTGCGATAATTTCCAGGATGGATGAACAGGATCACCGCTTGGATCAATTTGCACTAGCCCTACAAACCCTGCTGACTCGCACTGCACATTTGGACCAAAGTGTCCCACAAGTTATGGCTGCTCCTGTTTCTGCTGCTGCACCTAGTCCAACCAGGAGCATGTCCGGTTCTTCACCTCTACCTCAGTGATATAGAGGCGATCCTAATCAGTGCAGAGGGTTTTTGAACCAGGTGGGCATTTACTTTGAGATGTTACCTCAGGCGTTTCCCTCTAACAGAGCTAAGGTGGGATTTCTCATCTCGTTACTCTCTGACATAGCTCTTGCCTGGGCTAATCCCTTGTGGGAGACTAATAAACCTGTGATTTCAAATTACCCTGAATTTGTGGCCTCCTTTCGAAGGGTATTTGATGTTCCGGCTCGCTCCTCCTCTGCTGCTAAACGACTCATGTCCATTCAACAAGGTACAAGATCTGTTGCTCAGTATGCCATTGAGTTCCGTACGCTTGCCGCAGAGGTAGATTGGAACAATGAAGTCCTTGTTGCCGCCTTCTTTCATGGGCTCTCTGATGCGATTAAAGATGAAGTTGCTGCCAGAGATTTAACAGAAGATCTCAAGGCATTGGTGTCTTTTTTTATCCTAATTGACATCAGACTAAGTGAGAGGCTCTCTTTCAAGAAACGCTTGCAGAAGCCTCCTGTTCCGTTGTCTCCTACGTGTTCATTCCCACCCATGCCTCCCTTTCCTCCCATGCCTCCTGGTCCTGAGTCACCAGGTACTGCTGAGCCGATGCAGTTGGGATTCACGTGTCTCTCCACTGTGGAGAAGGCCTTTAGGAGGAGGGAGGGGCTCTGCCTCTATTGTGGGTTACAGGGCCACCTTTTGAAGTCTTGTCCTACACGGCCGGGAAACTCTCACACCTAAGGTCCTGTCGGGGGCAGACCTTGAGTGGTTTATCCTCGTCCCCGGAACCACTAAAGGAGAAACCTTTGATCACGGTTGTGCTTTCCTGAATGGACTCCTCCATAGTCACCCAGGTTCTTGTTGACTCCGGTGCTGTGGGCTATTTCATTGACAGTGCTTTTGTATCAAAGAACTCCATTCCTGTTTTGCCTCGATCCATTCCGCTTGCTATTGAGGCCATTGATGGCAGGTCCCTTCAGTCCGCACTCGTTACTCACAAAACTGCTCCGTTATCCATGGCTGTTGGGGCTCTCCATTTTGAAACCCTCCAGTTCCAGGTGATAAACTCTCTGCATTTTCCGGTTGTTCTGGGTTATCCCTGGCTCCGTAAGCACAATCCCAGTCTCGACTGGCGCAAGTCCAAAATTTGGTCGTGGTCTCCGCAATGTATTTCCACTTGTTTTCGGAAACCAGTTAAAGTCTTGTGCACTTCTTCAGTATCTCAATTGCCAGAGGAGTACTGAGAGTTCCTAGACGTTTTTGACAAGGTGCGTGCCGGTACGTTGCCTCCTCACTGGTCTTACGATTGTGCCATAGACCTGCAACCCAGAGCCATTCCTCCTCGGGGTCGGGTTTACCCTCTGTCTGTTGCGGAGAATTGTGCTATGGAGGAGTATGTTGCAGATGCTCTGTCCCGTGGGATTATCCGCAAATCCTGCTCTCCTGCAGGGGCTGGCTTCTTCTTTGTGAAGAAAAAGGGTGGCGAGTTAAGACCATTCATCGATTATAGGGGTCTTAATCATCTTACCATTAAGAATGCTTACCCTATTCCGCTGATTATGGAACTCTTTGACAGCCTCAAGGGAACTATGGTCTTTACTAAACTTGATTTGAGAGGAGCATACAATCTCATTAGGATCAAGGGAGAGCCATGAATGGAAAACAGCATTTAACACCAGGAGCGGGCATTATGAGTATCTAGTAATGCCCTTTGGCCTATGTAATTCTCCTGCTGTTTTCCAGGAATTTATTAATGAAGTCCTACGAGATATGTTGCAACAGTGTGTTGTGTACTTGGACGACATCCTCATACATTCACCCACACTTGAGGCTCATCGTTCTGATGTTACACGGGTTCTTCAGAGACTACGTGAGAATGGCCTGTTTTGTAAACTCGAGAAATGTGAGTTCCATCAGACTCAAGTAACCTTCCTAGGTTATGTTATCTCCGTTGCAGGGTTCTCTATGGATCCTGACAACTTGTTTGCAGTTCTGCAGTGGCCTCGCCCAGTTGGTCTTCTGTCTATTCAACTTTTTTGGGGTTCGCCAATTACTACAGAAAGTTTATTAAAAACTTTTCTTCCTTGGTCAAACCTATCACAGACATGACCCATAAAGAGAATGATCCACTCCATTGGTCACCTACTGCCATTAAGGTCTTTGATAGTCTTAAGACTGCCTTTGCTGCCACTCCAGTTCTGGCTCATCCTAACCCTGACCTGCCTTTCATTCTTGAGGTTGATGCGTCTGAGACTGGAGTAGGTGCCCTCTTGTCTCAACGTCCTACGCCTGACGGATCCTTGCATCCATGTGGTTTCTTCTCTAAGAAATTGTCTCCAGTGGAGTGCAATTATGAAATTGGCAACAGGGAATTACTGGCCATAATTTTTGCACTCAAGGAATGGAGGCATCTTCTCGAGGGTACTAGCGTGCCAGTGCTCATTCTTATTGACCACAATAATTTAACTTATCTATCTGAGGCAAAACGTTTGTTGCCCCGACAGGCCAGATGGGTGCTATTTTTGTCTAGGTTTAATTATGTGGTCTCCTACCTGCCTGGTAGTAAGAATGTTAGGGCTGATGCCCTCTCTCGACAATTTTCCCCTCTGTCCAAGGAGGAGTCTGTACCTACTCCAGTTACACCTCCTGACCATATTTTGGCTACCATATGTACTCATTTGACTTCTCCCTTGGGGGAGGAGATCCTGGCTGCACAAACCAATGCACCTCCTGAGAAACCTAGTGGTAAGTGTTTTGTTCCTGAGAATCTTCGAACTAAACTTTGCACACTTACCACTATCCTAAAGCCACAGGTCACCCAGGCAAAAAACAAATGATTTGGTCTGTCATACGACAATTCTGATGGCAAGGTCTTCTTTCTGATGTTGCTGCGTATGTTGCCTCCTGCTCAGTTTGTGCACAGAATAAGACTCCTCGACATCTTTCTGTGGGTCTTCTTCAAACTATTGCTAATGGTGAGTGTCCTTGGACACATCTTTCCATGGACTTCATTGTCGAGCTCCCTGTTTTCAATGGCAATACTGTTATCTTCATGGTGGTTGACTGTTTTTCTAAAATGTCACATTGCATTCCCTTGAAGAAGTTGCCTACCCCTCAGGAGCTTGCTTCAATTTTTGCCCGGGAGGTCTTCTGTTTACATGGGTTACCCAAGGAGATAGTGTCGAACTGGTATAGCCAGTTTGTCTCCAGATTTTGGCGTTCCTTTTGTGCTCAAATGGGGACCCAGCTTTCCTTCTCCTTGACATATCACCCTCAATCCAATGGGGCTGCGGAACGGTCTAATCAAGCTCTGAAACATTTCCTCCGTTGCTATGTCTCAGATTACCACAATAATTGGTCTGAACTGTTACCTTGGACAGAGTTTGCTCATACTAGTGCTATTAATGCTTCCTCCAAGTTATCACTGTTCATGGCGAATTATGGGTTTCAACCATCCTTGTTGCCTGATTCATTCATGTTTCAGGGTATTCCGGCTTTCAGGATTGCCTTCATCATTCTATGCAGTGCCAAAAGTTCCAGGCTGATTGTAGGCGTCTGCCAGTGCCTTCCTACCAGGTTGGTGAGAGAGTTTGGCTGTCCTCCTGCAACTTGAATCTTTATGTGCCTTCCAATAAACTGGCTCCCCGTTATGTTGGTCCTTTTCGAATACTCCAACGGGTCAATCCTGTGGCCTACGCTCTTGACCTTCCTCCTGCAATGCGCATCTCCAATGTTTTTCATGTCTCCCTCTTGAAACCATTGGTTTGTAATCGGTTTACCACTGTGTTGCCTCGTCCCCATGCTATCTTTGTAGACAACCATGAGGAGTATGAGATCAGCAGCATTATTGACTCTCGTATGTCAAGGGGCCGTGTACAGTATTTGGTTCACTGGAGGGGCTAAGGTCCTGAGGAGCGTTCATGGGTTCTCTCCTCTGATGTTCATGCTCCCGCCCTCCTCTGTGCCTTCCATGCCCATTTCCCCAATAAGCCTTTTGTTCTCCCGCGAGGGAGGGGTCATTGAGGGGAGGGTACTGTCAGGGTTTTTTCCCTGTTTTGTTTGCCATGTGCTGCTGGCAGCCATTTTACTCACCTCTCTTGCTGGCTCTGGTGCATTCTGTGTGAAGCTGCTCATTTCCCGCACTTCCTTTTATGGCCAGACTGGTGTACATCATCTGTGTGAGACAGGATGCAGTCTCAGAATTGTGATGTCATCACTTATTATTTAAAGGGCCTCTGTTCAGTATGCTTTGCCCTTGCGTTGTCTCAGACCTGTTTGTGAGAGCTCCTGTTTATTACCTGACTGTCTGACGTCCCTCCTGGTTCCTGATCTCTGGCTTGTTCCTGACTCTGCTGTTCTCCTTGTTCCTGATTCCAGCTCGTCTGACTACTTGCTTTGGCTCCTGACTCGGCTTGTCTGACTACCATCTCTGGTTTTGATTCCTGGCTTGTTATTTGACTTGTGGACTTTTTATTATTTTTTTGCTATTAATAAAGATGTGATTATTTTTGCACTTCTTGTCTCAGTCTGATTCCTGGCACCCTGACAGAGTAAGAGTTAACTGATAGTATTGACTAGTTTTCCAATCCTATATTGTACTAGCCAAGGGGGTCCTCTGCCCCCCCCCCCCATTCTTTTTGTCCTGACAATTGAGCTACTTGCATGTTTAATCAGAAGCAATCCTTCTATACAGGGCCTCAAGATAGGTCAGACAGAATTTAAAATATTATTTGTTGACAGCATTCTTTTATAACTATCTAACTGTATCTTCTCTGTAAAGTCACTAATGTCTATATTCAACAGATACAGCCACTGATTAAACTTTTATATTACTTATAGCAAATCAGATGTCCTCAATATCTCCCCCATTTTCTAGACATTACAGGAAGTCAACAAAATAACACAATTCAACACTAGTTCATCAACCATCAAGTATCTTGGAATCACACTGTCAAATTAGTTTTTAGATGTATTTAGATTAAATTATATTCCTTTACATCAATACATTCAGTCCTCCATCTCCTCTTGGTTCTCTCTTTGGTTTATTGTGGTTGAGTAGAACAGCAGCCCTCAAAATTACCATTCTGACTAAAAACTATTTATGTATTTCAAGCTACTCCATTGCCTGTTCCTAAAACTTTTCTTCCCTCATTACAGTCATTGCTGAACAATTTTACCTGGGGCCATACTAGTCCTCAAATTAAAAATATCATATTCTATAGATCCAAGGTAAGAAGTAAATTGGGTGTTCTCAGTATACTGTTTTATTATTATGCCATCCATCTATTCTGTATCCTACAGTGGAATTTCCACTCACAGTATAAATTATGGGTAAGCCTAGAGGAGGATTTATTGAGCATTAACAACTTAGGCGATCAATGTTGGTAACCTTAAAAAGATAGAAATAGCAATTCAACGTCTAACCCTCTTATTGCTGAAACTCTGTGGGACACTTTGATCCGAAAATACTCATCTTTATCTTCAATCCCGCCACCTCTATTTGGCTATAAAAACTTTATATTTTCACATTTGGCTGGAGGGATTATAATAGATGGTAGCATCATCCATATTCCTATTCATATAGTACTTAACAGTGATTCAATTAAAACATTTATTGATTTGAAGGAGACATATCCATGCATTTTTAATTCCTAGCTCTCCTATTCTCAGTTACGGCACTAATTCTGACAGGAGGATTCTTGTCAGGCCACAAACACCTTTTGAGATGTTATGTTCTAAACATGTTCTATTGAAAGGAACCATCTCCATCTCATACAAACTCCTGCTAGATATTATATCTCAGACTCTCCCTCCCTTTACCTCGTCATGGGGTTGTGAGCTTAAAATAGACATTACTGCAACACAATGGCAAAAAAATGTATATCTTCAAAAAAATCTTCTATATCAGTTTCTGCACTAGAAATCAACTTTAAACTGCTGATGAGGTGGTATTTGACAGCTGTTGGTTTCTAGATTTTTTTTTTTCTCCATGCAGAATTTTTCTGGGTTGGAACCCCCTAGGAATATCATGCTGTTGGTGGTAGCAATCTTGCCTGGAAAGTCTCCCAAATACTGAAGATTATTTAGGTCTACTCCTACTTTCCTTTTATTTCTTGTTAATTTGACTTTACACCTAGGGGCTATAGGGAAATCTCTCCCTTATCATGTTTGTAGTTAACAATTACGATTATGTTAATTATCATGGAGCATTGTACGTATCAAGTGTAGTCACTGAGTGCACTACGTTTTATGATACATTCTTATTTAAGGCCTGTGTAAAGTGACAATACCTTTTGTTCTGATAACACTGTTATTTTGATTTTCCTTGTTGTTAATTGAAAGTTAAAAATTTCAATAAAAAATCACCACTTAAAATATATGAACCCCCCCAAAAATGCATGTTTATAGTAATATCCGGCCACCCTCCTGATCGTAGTGTTTTTTGCTCTGACATGGTAGGGGCTACAGCCAATCAGATGCTGTAAAGCATGTCCCATTGAATGAAAGTAGAGTGAGTTCCTATACCGTTAAAAATATAACATCTGATTCTCATAGACAAGACAATGTTTGCATGTTTTTTTTAGTTAACATCATGAAGAATCAAATATAAGGAGATTTTGTCTAAGCCTCTGTTCTCTTGATTTTTTTTATGTGTCAGAAAAGCAGTGCAATTCAAATACAAACAGAATACATTTTGCTTCATCCTTGTGTTTGTAAAACTGATTCTATTTAAAAGTTGTCACTGTCACTACATGATGTTCAGTGAGCTGTTTATACTGTTGTAGGTGTCATGCAAAAGTGCTGGTGATATGGTCACATAACTGACTGGAGCATGGAAGATACAAATTCACATGTATGTAGTCTATGGATATATTGGCCGTTATTTGCATTAAAGGGACAGTGTAGTCAAAACTAAACTTTCATGATTCAGATAGGGCATGCAATTTTAAACAACTTTACAATTTACTTTTCTCATCAAATTTGCTTTGTTCCCTTGGTGGTATTTTTGAAAAGCTAAACCTAGCTAGACTCAAACTGATTTCTAAACCGTTGAAAACCGCCTCCTAGCTCAGAGCATTTTGAAAGTTTTTCACAGTTAGACAGTACTAGTTCACATGTGTCATATAGATAACATTGTGCTCACTCCCATGAAGTTATTTAGGAGTCTTCACTGATTGACTACACTGCATGTCTGTCAAAGGCACTTAGATAAGGAGGCTGTCTGCAAAGGTTTAGATACAAGGTAATCACAGAGGTAAAAAGTATATTAATATAACTGTGTTGGTTATGCAAAACTGGGGGATGGGTAATAAAGGTATTATCTATCTTTTTAAATAAGAACATTTTTGATGTAGACTGTCCCTTTAACATTTAGGCCCCCATTTTTCAAGCTGCATATGCAGCTCTGGGGGGTACAATCCCCAGTTTTGCATAACCAACACAGTTATATTAATATACTTTTTACCTCTGTGATTACCTTGTATCTAAGCCTTTGCAGACTTTTGACAGACTTGAATTTCAGTCAATCAGTGCTGACTCATAAATAACTCCAGATAGTAAGCACAATGTTATCTATATGGCACACATGAACTAGCACTGTCTAGCTGTCAAAATGCATTGAGATAAGAGTTGGCCTTATTTAAAATTGCATGCCCTATCTGAATCATGAAAGTTTAATTTTGACTAGACTGTCCCTTTAAGTATTTGTGAATATTGTACTTGGTAATACCAATGATACAGAGGATAATTGTAAATATAATTTTGCCAGTGTGTTCTGGGCATGTTTTTCTTATTGCATTTTTTTTTCCAAAACAAAAAATACCCTGTAAAATATTATATATTATATGAGCATGCATGTTGAATGCCTAGTGTAAGTTTCCAAATAGGCACATTCTAGATCATAAACTAATTTGTATTTCTCTGCTCCAAAAATATATTTAAATAACTGGGAGTCATCAGGTGTCCAGTATTGAACAGAGGCCAGTATTTTTTGTTATCCAGTAAAATATATGTTTAAAATGTGGTATACTTAAAGAATCACTCAATACAGTGGAATTACATCATTAATAACTGCATGATAAAACGACAATGATTTAACATCTACTCTGAATTTCAAATAAGCAGTAGATTTTTTGTGACAAATGTATTTTTTCTCAGGTGAATCACAAATCAGGGTCTGCACTACATGACAGCAGCAGCAGCGGCAGAAGCTTGTCAGCAGGTGAATCACAAGGCAGGGTCTGCACTACATGACAGCAGCAGCAGCTTGTCAGCAGGTGAATCACAAGGAAAAGTCTGCACTACATGACAAAAGCAGCAGCTTATCAGCAGGTGAATCACAAGGAAGGGTCTGCACTACATGACAACAGCAGCAGCTTATCAGCAGGTGAATCACAAGGAAGAGTCTGCACTACATGACAACAGCAGCAGCTTATCAGCAGGTGAATCACAAGGAAGGGTCTGCACTACATGAAAACAGCAGTAGCAGCGGCAGAAGCTTGTCAGCAGGTGAATCACAAGGAAGGATCTGCACTACATGACAGCAGCTTGTCAGCAGGTGAATCACAAGGAAGAGTCTGCACTACATGACAACAGCAGCAGCTTATCAGCAGGTGAATCACAAGGAAGGGTCTGCACTACATGACAACAGCAGTAGCAGTGGCAGAAGCTTGTCAGCAGGTGAATCACAAGGAAGGATCTGCACTACATGACAGCAGCAGCAGCTTGTCAGCAGGTGAATCACAAGGAAGAGTCTGCACTACATGACAACAGCAGCAGTTTGTCAGCAGGTGAATCACAAGGAAGGATCTGCACTACATCACAACAGCAGCAGCTTGTCAGCAGGTGAATTACAAGGAAGAGTCTGCACTACATGACAACAGCAGAAGCTTGTCAGGAGGTGAATCACAAGGAAGAGTCTGCACTGCATCACAACAGTAGCAGCTTGTCAGCAGGTGAATCACAAGGAAGGTTCTGCACTACATGACAACAGCAGCAGCTTATTAGCAGGTGAATCACAAGGCAGGGTCTGCACTACATGACAGCAGCAGCAGCTTATCAGCAGGTGAATCACAAGGCAAAGTCTGCACTACATGACAACAGCAGAAGTTTGTCAGCAGGTGAATCACAAGGAAGAGTCTACATGACAGCAGCAGCAGCTTGTCAGCAGGTGAATCACAAGGAAGGGTCTACACTACATCACAACAGCAGCATCAGCGGCAGAAGCTTGTCAGCAGGTGAATCACAAGGAAGAGTCTACACTACATGACAACAGCAGAAGCTTGTCAGCAGGTGAATCACAAGGAAGAGTCTGCACTACATGACAGCAGCAGCAGCTTGTCAGCAGGTTAATCACAAGGAAGAGTCTGCACTACATGACAGCAGCTTGTCAGCAGGTGAATCACAAGGAAGAGTCTGCACTACATGACAACAGCAGCAGTTTGTCAGCAGGTGAATCACAAGGAAGGATCTGCACTACATCACAACAGCAGCAGCTTGTCAGCAGGTGAATTACAAGGAAGAGTCTGCACTACATGACAACAGCAGAAGCTTGTCAGGAGGTGAATCACAAGGAAGAGTCTGCACTGCATCACAACAGTAGCAGCTTGTCAGCAGGTGAATCACAAGGAAGGTTCTGCACTACATGACAACAGCAGCAGCTTATTAGCAGGTGAATCACAAGGCAGGGTCTGCACTACATGACAGCAGCAGCAGCTTATCAGCAGGTGAATCACAAGGCAGAGTCTGCACTACATGACAACAGCAGCAGCTTGTCAGCAGGTGAATCACAAGGAAGAGTCTGCACTACATGACAACAGCAGAAGTTTGTCAGCAGGTGAATCACAAGGAAGAGTCTGCACTACATGACAGCAGCAGCAGCTTGTCAGCAGGTGAATCACAAGGAAGGGTCTACACTACATCACAACAGCAGCATCAGCGGCAGAAGCTTGTCAGCAGGTGAATCACAAGGAAGAGTCTACACTACATGACAACAGCAGAAGCTTGTCAGCAGGTGAATCACAAGGAAGAGTCTGCACTACATGACAGCAGCAGCAGCTTGTCAGCAGGTTAATCACAAGGAAGAGTCTGCACTACATGACAGCAGCTTGTCAGCAGGTGAATCACAAGGAAGAGTCTGCACTACATGACAACAGCAGCAGTTTGTCAGCAGGTGAATCACAAGGAAGGATCTGCACTACATCACAACAGCAGCAGCTTGTCAGCAGGTGAATTACAAGGAAGAGTCTGCACTACATGACAACAGCAGAAGCTTGTCAGGAGGTGAATCACAAGGAAGAGTCTGCACTGCATCACAACAGTAGCAGCTTGTCAGCAGGTGAATCACAAGGAAGGTTCTGCACTACATGACAACAGCAGCAGCTTATTAGCAGGTGAATCACAAGGCAGGGTCTGCACTACATGACAGCAGCAGCAGCTTATCAGCAGGTGAATCACAAGGCAGAGTCTGCACTACATGACAACAGCAGCAGCTTGTCAGCAGGTGAATCACAAGGAAGAGTCTGCACTACATGACAACAGCAGAAGTTTGTCAGCAGGTGAATCACAAGGAAGAGTCTGCACTACATGACAGCAGCAGCAGCTTGTCAGCAGGTGAATCACAAGGAAGGGTCTACACTACATCACAACAGCAGCATCAGCGGCAGAAGCTTGTCAGCAGGTGAATCACAAGGAAGAGTCTACACTACATGACAACAGCAGAAGCTTGTCAGCAGGTGAATCACAAGGAAGAGTCTGCACTACATGACAACAGCAGACGTTTGTCAGCAGGTGAATCACAAGGAAGAGTCTGCACTACATGACAGCAGCAGCAGCTTGTCAGCAGGTGAATCACAAGGAAGGGTCTACACTACATCACAACAGCAGCATCAGCGGCAGAAGCTTGTCAGCAGGTGAATCACAAGGAAGAGTCTACACTACATGACAACAGCAGAAGCTTGTCAGCAGGTGAATCACAAGGAAGAGTCTGCACTACATGACAACAGCAGACGTTTGTCAGCAGGTGAATCACAAGGAAGAGTCTGCACTACATGACAGCAGCAGCAGCTTGTCAGCAGGTTAATCACAAGGAAGGGTCTGCACTACATCACAACAGCAGCAGCAGCGGCGGAAGCTTGTCAGCAGGTGAATCACAAGGAAGAGCCTGCACTACATGACAAAAGCAGCAGCTTGTCAGCAGGTGAATCACAAAGCAGGGTCTGCACTACATGACAGCAGCAGCAGCAGCTTGTCAGCAGGTGAATCACAAGGAAGAGTCTGCACTACATGACAACTGAAGCAGCTTGTCAGCAGGTGAATCACAAGGAAGAGTTTGCACTACATGACAGCAGCAGCAGCTTGTCAGCAGGTGAATCACAAGGAAGGGTCTACACTACATCACAACAGCAGCATCAGCGGCAGAAGCTTGTCAGCAGGTGAATCACAAGGAAGAGTCTACACTACATGACAACAGCAGACGTTTGTCAGCAGGTGAATCACAAGGAAGAGTCTGCACTACATGACAGCAGCAGCAGCTTGTCAGCAGGTGAATCACAAGGAAGGGTCTACACTACATCACAACAGCAGCATCAGCGGCAGAAGCTTGTCAGCAGGTGAATCACAAGGAAGAGTCTACACTACATGACAACAGCAGAAGCTTGTCAGCAGGTGAATCACAAGGAAGAGTCTGCACTACATGACAACAGCAGACGTTTGTCAGCAGGTGAATCACAAGGAAGAGTCTGCACTACATGACAGCAGCAGCAGCTTGTCAGCAGGTGAATCACAAGGAAGGGTCTACACTACATCACAACAGCAGCATCAGCGGCAGAAGCTTGTCAGCAGGTGAATCACAAGGAAGAGTCTACACTACATGACAACAGCAGAAGCTTGTCAGCAGGTGAATCACAAGGAAGAGTCTGCACTACATGACAACAGCAGACGTTTGTCAGCAGGTGAATCACAAGGAAGAGTCTGCACTACATGACAGCAGCAGCAGCTTGTCAGCAGGTTAATCACAAGGAAGGGTCTGCACTACATCACAACAGCAGCAGCAGCGGCGGAAGCTTGTCAGCAGGTGAATCACAAGGAAGAGCCTGCACTACATGACAAAAGCAGCAGCTTGTCAGCAGGTGAATCACAAAGCAGGGTCTGCACTACATGACAGCAGCAGCAGCAGCTTGTCAGCAGGTGAATCACAAGGAAGAGTCTGCACTACATGACAACTGAAGCAGCTTGTCAGCAGGTGAATCACAAGGAAGAGTTTGCACTACATGACAACAGCAGTAGCTTGTCAGCAGGTGAATCACAAGGAAGAGTCTGCACTACATGACAACAGCAGATGTTTGTCAGCAGGTGAATCACAAGGAAGAGTCTGCACTACATGACAGCAGCAGCTTGTCAGCAGGTGAATCACAAAGCAGGGTCTGCACTACATGACAGCAGCAGCAGCTTGTCAGCAGGTGAATCACAAGGAAGAGTCTGCACTACATGACAACTGAAGCAGCTTGTCAGCAGGTGAATCACAAGGAAGAGTTTGCACTACATGACAACAGCAGTAGCTTGTCAGCAGGTGAATCACAAGGAAGAGTCTGCACTACATGACAACAGCAGACGTTTGTCAGCAGGTGAATCACAAGGAAGAGTCTGCACTATATGACAGCAGCAGCAGCTTGTCAGCAGGTTAATCACAAGGAAGGGTCTGCACTACATCACAACAGCAGACGTTTGTCAGCAGGTGAATCACAAGGAAGAGCCTGCACTACATGACAACAGCAGCAGCTTGTCAGCAGGTGAATCACAAAGCAGGGTCTGCACTACATGACAGCAGCAGCAGCTTGTCAGCAGGTGAATCACAAGGAAGAGTCTGCACTACATGACAACTGAAGCAGCTTATCAGCAGGTGAATCACAAGGAAGAGTTTGCACTACATGACAACAGCAGTAGCTTGTCAGCAGGTGAATCACAAGGAAGAGTCTGCGCTACATGACAACAGCAGCAGCTTGTCAGCAGGTGAATTACAAGGAAGGGTTTGCACTACATCACAACAGCAGCAGCTTATCAGCAGGTGAATCAGAATGAAGGTTCTGCACTACATGACAGCAACAGCAGCTTGTCTACAGGTGAATCATGAGGAAGGGTCTGCACTACATGACAACATCAGAAGCTTGTCAGCAGGTGAATCACAAGGCATGGTCTGCGCTACATGACAGCAGCAGCTTGTCAGCAGGTGAATCACAAGGCAAGGTATGTACAACATGACAGCAGCAGCAGCTTGTCAGCATCTGAATCACAAGGAAGTGTCTGCACTACATGACAACAGCAGCAGCTTGTGAGCAGGTGAATCAAAAGGCAGGGCATGCACTACATGACAGCAAAAGCATCTTGTCAGCAGGTGAATCACAAGGAAGGGTCTGCACAACATAACAGCAGCAGCTTCTCAGCAGGTGAATCACAAGGAAGGGTCTGCACTACATGACAACAGCAGAAGCTTGTCAGCAGGTAAATCACAAGGAAGGATATGCACTACATGACAGCAGCAGCTTGTCAGCAGGTGAATCACAAGGAAGTGTCTGCACTATATGACAACAGCAGCAGCTTTTCAGCAGGTGAATCAAAAGGCAGGGTATGCACTACATGACAGCAGAAGCATCTTGTCAGCAGGTGAATCACAAGGATGGGTCTGCACAACATAACAACAGCAGCAGCTTGTCAGCAGATGAATCACAAGGAAGGGTCTGCACTACATGACAACAGCAAAAGCTTGTAAGCAGGTGAATCACATGGAAGGATCTGCACTACATGACAACAGCAGAAGCTTGTCAGCAGATGAATCACAAGGAATGGTCTGCACTACATGACAGCAGAAGCAGCTTGTCAACAGGTGACTCACAAGGAAGGGTCTGAACTACATGACAACAGCAGAAGCTTGTCAGCAGGTGAATCACAAGGCAGGGTCTGCACTACATGACAGCAGCAGTAGCGTGTCAGCAGGTAAATCTCAAGGCAGGGTCTGCACTACATCACAACAGCAGCAGCTTATCAGCAGGTGAATCACAAGGAAGGTTCTGCACTACAAGACAACAGCAACAGCTTATCAGCAGGTGAATCATAAGGAAGGGTCTGCACTACATCATAACAGCAGCAGCTTGTCAGCAGGCAAATCACAAGGAAGTATCTGCACTACATGACAACAGCAGCAGCTTATCAGCAGGTGAATCACAAGGAAGGGTCTGCACTACATCACAACAGCAGACGTTTGTCAGCAGGTGAATCACAAGGAAGGGACTGCACTACATGACAACAGCAGCAGCTTATCAGCAGGTGAATCACAAGGAAGGGTCTGGACTACATGACAACAGCAGCAGCTTGTCAGCAGGCAAATCACAAGGAAGGATCTGCACTACATGACAACAGCAGCAGCTTATCAGCAGGTGAATCACAAGGAAGGGTCTGCACTACATCATAGCAGCAGCTTGTCAGCAGGTGAATCACAAGGAAGGGTCTGCACTACATCACAACAGCAGCAGCTTGTCAGCAGGTGAATCACAAGGAAGGGTCTTCATTACATGACAGCAGCAGATTGCCAGCAGGGGAATCACAAGGAAGGGTCTTCATTACATGACAGCAGCAGCTTGTCAGCAGGTGAATCACAAGGAATGGTCTGCACTACATGACAGCAGCAGCAGCTTGCCAGCCAGTGAATCACAAGGTAGGGTGTGCACTACATAACAGCAGCAACAGTTTGTCAGCAGGTGAATCACAAGGTATGTCTGCACTACATGACCACAGCAGCAGCTTGTCAGCAGGTGAATCACAAGGCAGAGTCTTCACTATATGACAACATTAGCAGCTTTTCAGATGGTGAATCACAAGGAAGGGTCTGCACTACATGACAACAGCAGCAGCTTGTCAGCTGGTGAATCACAAAGAAGGATCTGCACTACATGACAGCAGCAGCAGCTTGTCTACAGGTGAATCACGAGGAAGAGTCTGCACTACATGACAACAGCAGCAGCTTGTCTACATGTGAATCACAAGTAAGGGTCCTCACTGCATGACAACAGCAGCAGCTTGTCAGCAGGTGAATCAAAAGGCAGAGTCTGCACTACATGACAGCAGCAGCTTGTCAGCAGGTGAATCACAAGGAAGGGTCTGCACAACATAACAACAGCAGCAGCAGCTTGTCAGCAGGTGAATCACAAGGTAGGGTCTGCACTACATAACAACAGCAGAAGCTTGTCATCAGGTGAATCACAAGGAAGTATCTACACTACATGACAGCAGCAGCAACAGAAGCAGCTTGTCAGCAGGTGAATCACAAGGAAGGATCTGCACTACATGACAGAAGCAGCAGCTTCTCAGCAGGTGAATCACAAGGCAGGGTCTGCACTACAAGACAACAGCAGAAGCTTCAGAGGAATTTGTGTAGATATAGGGGCGTGGTACACTTAAGGGATATAATTTGATTTTTAAGGAATACAGAATTTTCCAATTTATTACTAAATAGTGCAAATTTTCAATTTATTACTGGGTCCAAATAACCAATGTTTACAAGTGTAAAGAAAAAATTGATAAAACTTATTGTGTAAATACAACCAAGTGTGAAGAAAGTGTTTAAACCATATAAAGGTTGTACCTTTTAAAATACTTTTTTACTGTTATTTATTAGTGTTTGTGAAAAAATTAACAGAAAGTGCCTGATTTTATTACACTGTTTATGACAGCATTTTACCTTATAAAGAAACTAAGTGATTTAGAGGAATTGTGTCTCTAGTCCATAAGAGTGCGCTAATAGTGTAAATATCCTATATTTAGGATTTTTAGTGAAAACAATTATGTGTGATTGATAGTGTAAATTTCCTATGTAAAGAATTTTTAGTGAAAATATTTGTGTAAATGCTAAGTAGCTGACTTCTTAATTAGAATATGTGAAAAACTGTAAACAACAATAATAAATGACTTTAGATAGTGAAATTAAATCAACATAAAATTTATTTAAAAAATATTGCTAAAAAGTTATCCTCATGCTTGGTAATTACCACTAGATGTCAAAATTTCTCTGGGACGTCTCCCAGATGTAATGTGAATATTCAAATGAACATATAGAGACCCTATATGTGCAAAACTGCTGCATAAAAAATTATTAAACACAGGATCAAATTAAAAAAAGTCCGTTTTAAAATCTCAAGAAAGGACTCCAAATGTCTATTCGTATTTCCTATTGAGGATTGATAAGCTCAAAGCAGATTTTTATAATTTGCTTCTTATAATTTACTGAGTACCGCTCTTAGTGCTATGCATGCGGCAAGAGAAGCAAAGTAACTATGCATGTCCAAAAGCAAGGCCAAGATCTAGCTGTTGCAAACACTCTTGCTTGGAGCTTTTTCAGTGTGTGATCCGAAACAGTTAAACGATCATATACCGCTCTTAGTGCTGTGCACGCGGTAAATCAAACGACTTATTATAACCTTCAAAGAGATAAGGATTACTCTACGTTCACCTTTCCAATCTAGAGTGTCCCAGTTCGTATCAGTTTAGTTTAACTTACAGTTCTTACTGTTATGGGAGACCGCACTACTCTGGCCGCTTACTGCTTCTCCATGCTGTTCTCTCACTCCGTTGTCTGTCCTCGGCGTCTGACGTCACACTCCTTCGTGGGAGGTCGTCTTTCAATGGCAGTGAGATCGCTGTTACGTGTACTGTCACTTTGTATTCCTTGGTTGAGAATTACAACTGCACTTAGTGCTATGCACGCAGTTGATAGTGAAGATCCTTTGCAATTCCCCAATTGGTTAGTGGGATGGAAATGTAAAGAAATGATAACCCGGGTTATTTTAATAATCTATATATCAGATATGATTTGAATGTAAGTTCATGGATAAAAAAAGGTCACACAGCTCGACGCGTTTCGCTCTTCTCAGAGCTTTATCAAGAAGCTTGTCAGCAGGTGAATCAAATAGCAGGGTCTGCACTACATGACAGCAGCAGCTTGTCAGCAGGTGAATCACAAGGAAGGGTCTGCACAACATAACAACAGCAGCAGCTTGTCAGCAGGTGAATCACAAGGTAGGGTCTGCACTACATAACAACAGCAGAAGCTTGTCATCAGGTGAATCACAAGGAAGTATCTGCACTACATGACAGCAGCAACAGCAGCAGCAGCTTGTCAGCAGGTGAATCACAAGGCAGGGTCTGCACTACAAGACAACAGCAGAAGCTTGTCAGAAGGTGAATCACAAGGAAGGGTCTGCACTACATGACAGCAACAGCAGCTTGTCAGCAGGTGAATCACAAGGTAGGGTCTGCACTACATAACAGCAGAAGCTTGTCATCAGGTGAATCACAAGGAAGTATCTGCACTACATGACTGCAGCAGCAGCTTTTCAGCAGGTGAATCACAAGGAAGGGTCTGCACTACATGAAAGCAGCAGCAGCTTGTCAGCAGGTGAATCACAAGGAAGGGTCTGCACTACATGAAAGCAGCAGCAGCTTGTCAGCAGGTGAATCACAAGGAAGGGTCTGCACTACATGAAAGCAGCAGCAGCTTGTCAGCAGGTGAATTACAAGGAAGTGTCTGAACTTCTTGACAGCAGCAGCAGCTTGTCAGCAGGTGAATCGCAAGGAAGGGGCTGCACTACATGATAGCAGCAACAGCTTGTCAGCAGGTGATTAATAAGGCAGGGTCTGCACTACATGACAAAAGCAGCAGCTTGTCGGCAGGTGAATCACAAGGAAGTATCTGCACTAGATGACAGCAGCTTGTCAGCAGGTGAATCACAAGGAAGGATCTGCACTACATGACAGCAGCAGCAGCTTGTCAGCAGGTGAATCATGAGGAAGAGTCTGCACTACATGACAACAGCAGCAGCTTGTCTACAGGTGAATCACAAGGAAGGGTCCTCACTACATGACAACAGCAGCAGCTTGTCAGCAGGTGAATCAAAAGGCAGAGTCTGCACTACATGACAGCAGCAGCTTGTCAGCAGGTGAATCACAAGGTAGGGTCTGCACTACATAACAACAGCAGAAGCTTGTCATCAGGTGAATCACATGGAAGTATCTGCACTACATGACAGCAGCAGCAGCAGCTTGTCAGCAGGTGAATCACAAGGCAGGGTCTGCACTACAAGACAACAGCAGAAGCTTGTAAGCAGGTGAATCACAAGGAAGGGTCTGCACTACATGACAGCAGCAGCAGCTTGTCAGCAGGTGAATCAGAAGGAAGGGTCTGCACTACATGACAACAGCAGCAGCTTGTCAGCTGGTGAATCACAAAGAAGGATCTGCACTACATGACAGCAGCAGCAGCTTGTCTACAGGTGAATCACGAGGAAGAGTCTGCACTACATGACAACAGCAGCAGCTTGTCTACATGTGAATCACAAGTAAGGGTCCTCACTGCATGACAACAGCAGCAGCTTGTCAGCAGGTGAATCAAAAGGCAGAGTCTGCACTACATGACAGCAGCAGCTTGTCAGCAGGTGAATCACAAGGAAGGGTCTGCACAACATAACAACAGCAGCAGCTTGTCAGCAGGTGAATCACAAGGTAGGGTCTGCACTACATAACAACAGCAGAAGCTTGTCATCAGGTGAATCACAAGGAAGTATCTACACTACATGACAGCAGCAGCAACAGCAGCAGCTTGTCAGCAGGTGAATCACAAGGAAGGATCTGCACTACATGACAGAAGCAGCAGCTTCTCAGCAGGTGAATCAGAAGGCAGGGTCTGCACTACAAGACAACAGCAGAAGCTTCAGAGGAATTTGTGTAGATATAGGGGCGTGGTACACTTAAGGGATATAATTTGATTTTTAAGGAATACAGAATTTTCCAATTTATTACTAAATAGTGCAAATTTTCAATTTATTGCTGGGTCCAAATAACCAATGTTTACAAGTGTAAAGAAAAAATTGATAAAACTTATTGTGTAAATACAACCAAGTGTGAAGAAAGTGTTTAAACCATATAAAGGTTGTACCTTTTAAAATACCTTTTTACTGTTATTTATTAGTGTTTGTGAAAAAATTAACAGAAAGTGCCTGATTTTATTACACTGTTTATGACAGCATTTTACCTTATAAAGAAACTAAGTGATTTAGAGGAATTGTGTCTCTAGTCCATAAGAGTGCGCTAATAGTGTAAATATCCTATATTTAGGATTTTTAGTGAAAACAATTATGTGTGATTGATAGTGTAAATTTCCTATGTAAAGAATTTTTAGTGAAAATATTTGTGTAAATGCTAAGTAGCTGACTTCTTAATTAGAATATGTGAAAAACTGTAAACAACAATAATAAATGACTTTAGATAGTGAAATTAAATCAACATAAAATTTATTTAAAAAATATTGCTAAAAAGTTATCCTCATGCTTGGTAATTACCACTAGATGTCAAAATTTCTCTGGGACGTCTCCCAGATGTAATGTGAATATTCAAATGAACATATAGAGACCCTATATGTGCAAAACTGCTGCATAAAAAATTATTAAACACAGGATCAAATTAAAAAAAGTCCGTTTTAAAATCTCAAGAAAGGACTCCAAATGTCTATTCGTATTTTCTATTGAGGATTGATAAGCTCAAAGCAGATTTTTATAATTTGCTTCTTATAATTTACTAAGTACCGCTCTTAGTGCTATGCATGCGGCAAGAGAAGCAAAGAAGTAACTATGCATGTCCAAAAGCAAGGCCAAGATCTAGCTGTTGCAAACACTCTTGCTTGGAGCTTTTTCAGTGTGTGATCCGAAACAGTTAAACGATCATATACCGCTCTTAGTGCTGTGCACGCGGTAAATCAAACGACTTATTATAACCTTCAAAGAGATAAGGATTACTCTACGTTCACCTTTCCAATCTAGAGTGTCCCAGTTCGTATCAGTTTAGTTTAACTTACAGTTCTTACTGTTATGGGAGACCGCACTACTCTGGCCGCTTACTGCTTCTCCATGCTGTTCTCTCACTCCGTTGTCTGTCCTCGGCGTCTGACGTCACACTCCTTCGTGGGAGGTCGTCTTTCAATGGCAGTGAGATCGCTGTTACGTGTACTGTCACTTTGTATTCCTTGGTTGAGAATTACAACTGCACTTAGTGCTATGCACGCAGTTGATAGTGAAGATCCTTTGCAATTCCCCAATTGGTTAGTGGGATGGAAATGTAAAGAAATGATAACCCGGGTTATTTTAATAATCTATATATCAGATATGATTTGAATGTAAGTTCATGGATAAAAAAAGGTCACACAGCTCGACGCGTTTCGCTCTTCTCAGAGCTTTATCAAGAAGCTTGTCAGCAGGTGAATCAAATAGCAGGGTCTGCACTACATGACAGCAGCAGCTTGTCAGCAGGTGAATCACAAGGCAGAGTCTGCACTACATGACAACAGCAGCAGCTTGTCAGCAGGTGAATCAAAAGGCAGAGTCTGCACTACATGACAGCAGCAGCTTGTCAGCAGGTGAATCACAAGGTAGGGTCTGCACTACATAACAACAGCAGAAGCTTGTCATCAGGTGAATCACAAGGAAGTATCTGCACTACATGACAGCAGCAGCAGCAGCAGCAGCTTGTCAGCAGGTGAATCACAAGGCAGGGTCTGCACTACAAGACAACAGCAGAAGCTTGTAAGCAGGTGAATCACAAGGAAGGGTCTGCACTACATGACAGCAGCAGCAGCTTGTCAGCAGGTGAATCAGAAGGAAGGGTCTGCACTACATGACAACAGCAGCAGCTTGTCAGCTGGTGAATCACAAAGAAGGATCTGCACTACATGACAGCAGCAGCAGCTTGTCTACAGGTGAATCACGAGGAAGAGTCTGCACTACATGACAACAGCAGCAGCTTGTCTACATGTGAATCACAAGTAAGGGTCCTCACTGCATGACAACAGCAGCAGCTTGTCAGCAGGTGAATCAAAAGGCAGAGTCTGCACTACATGACAGCAGCAGCTTGTCAGCAGGTGAATCACAAGGAAGGGTCTGCACAACATAACAACAGCAGCAGCTTGTCAGCAGGTGAATCACAAGGTAGGGTCTGCACTACATAACAACAGCAGAAGCTTGTCATCAGGTGAATCACAAGGAAGTATCTACACTACATGACAGCAGCAGCAACAGCAGCAGCTTGTCAGCAGGTGAATCACAAGGAAGGATCTGCACTACATGACAGAAGCAGCAGCTTCTCAGCAGGTGAATCAGAAGGCAGGGTCTGCACTACAAGACAACAGCAGAAGCTTCAGAGGAATTTGTGTAGATATAGGGGCGTGGTACACTTAAGGGATATAATTTGATTTTTAAGGAATACAGAATTTTCCAATTTATTACTAAATAGTGCAAATTTTCAATTTATTGCTGGGTCCAAATAACCAATGTTTACAAGTGTAAAGAAAAAATTGATAAAACTTATTGTGTAAATACAACCAAGTGTGAAGAAAGTGTTTAAACCATATAAAGGTTGTACCTTTTAAAATACCTTTTTACTGTTATTTATTAGTGTTTGTGAAAAAATTAACAGAAAGTGCCTGATTTTATTACACTGTTTATGACAGCATTTTACCTTATAAAGAAACTAGGGCCTAGATTTAGAGTTCGGCGGTAGCCGTCAAAACCAGCGTTAGAGGCTCCTAACGCTGGTTTTGGCCGCCCGCTGGTATTTGGAGTCAGTGATTAAAGGGTCTAACGCTCACTTTACAGCCGCGACTTTTCCATACCGCAGATCCCCCTACGCCATTTGCGTAGCCTATCTTTTCAATGGGATCTTCCTAACGCCGGTATTTAGAGTCGTTTCTGCAGTGAGCGTTAGAGCTCTAACGACAAGATTCCAGCCGCCTGAAAAAAGCAGGAGTTAAGAGCTTTCTGGCTAACGCCGGTTTATAAAGCTCTTAACTACTGTACCCTAAAGTACACTAACACCCATAAACTACCTATGTACCCCTAAACCGAGGTCCCCCCACATCGCCGCCACTCGATTAAAATTTTTAACCCCTAATCTGCCGACCGCCACCTACGTTATACTTATGTACCCCTAATCTGCTGCCCCTAACACCGCCGACCCCTGTATTATATCTATTAACCCCTAACTTGCCCCCCACAACGTCGCCGCAAGCTACTTAAAATAATTAACCCCTAATCTTCCGACCGCAAATCGCCGCCACCTACGTTATCCCTATGTACCCCTAATCTGCTACCCCTAACATCGCCGACCCCTATGTTATATTTATTAACCCCTAATCTGCCCCCCACAACGTCGCCGACACCTACCTACACTTATTAACCCCTAATCTGCCGAGCGGACCTGAGCGCTACTATAATAAAGTTATTAACCCCTAATCCGCCTCACTAACCCTATCATAAATAGTATTAACCCCTAATCTGCCCTCCATAACATCGCCGACACCTACCTTCAATTATTAACCCCTAATCTGCCGACCGGAGCTCACCGCTATTCTAATAAATGTATTAACCCCTAAAGCTAAGTCTAACCCTAACACTAACACCCCCCTAAGTTAAATATAATTTTTATCTAACGAAATAAATTAACTCTTATTAAATAAATAATTCCTATTTAAAGCTAAATACTTACCTGTAAAATACATCCTAATATAGCTACAATATAAATTATAATTATATTATAGCTATTTTAGGATTAATATTTATTTTACAGGCAACTTTGTAATTATTTTAACCAGGTACAATAGCTATTAAATAGTTAAGAACTATTTAATAGTTACCTAGTTAAAATAATAACAAATTTACCTGTAAAATAAATCCTAACCTAAGATATAATTAAACCTAACACTACCCTATCAATAAAATAATTAAATAAACTACCTACAATTACCTACAATTAACCTAACACTACACTATCAATAAATTAATTAAACACAATTGCTACAAATAAATAAAATTAAATAAACTATCTAAAGTACAAAAAATAAAAAAGAACTAAGTTACAGAAAATAATAAAATATTTACAAACATAAGAAAAATATTACAACAATTTTAAACTAATTACACCTACTCTAAGCCCCCTAATAAAATAACAAAGCCCCCCAAAATAAAAAATTCCCTACCCTATTCTAAAATACAAATATTACAAGCTCTTTTACCTTACCAGCCCTGAACAGGGCCCTTTGCGGGGCATGCCCCAAGAATTTCAGCTCTTTTGCCTGTAAAAAAAAACATACAATACCCCCCCCCAACATTACAACCCACCACCCACATACCCCTAATCTAACCCAAACCCCCCTTAAATAAACCTAACACTACCCCCCTGATGATCTTCCTACCTTGTCTTCACCATGCCAGGTTCACCGATCCGTCCTGGCTCCAAGATCTTCATCCAACCCAAGCGGGGGCTAGACATCCACTGAAGAAGTCCAGAAGAGGGTCCAAAGTCTTCCTCCTATCCGGCAAGAAGAGGACATCCGGACCGGCAAACATCTTCTCCAAGCGGCATCTTCTATCTTCTTCCATCCGATGACGACCGGCTCCATCTTGAAGACCTCCAGCGCGGATCCATCCTCTTCTTCCGACGACTAGACGACGAATGACGGTTCCTTTAAGGGACGTCATCCAAGATGGCGTCCCTCGAATTCCGATTGGCTGATAGGATTCTATCAGCCAATCGGAATTAAGGTAGGAATTTTCTGATTGGCTGATGGAATCAGCCAATCAGAATATAGTTCAATCCGATTGGCTGATCCAATCAGCCAATCAGATTGAGCTCGCATTCTATTGGCTGTTCCGATCAGCCAATAGAATGCGAGCTCAATCTGATTGGCTGATTGGATCAGCCAATCGGATTGAACTATATTCTGATTGGCTGATTCCATCAGCCAATCAGAAAATTCCTACCTTAATTCCGATTGGCTGATAGAATCCTATCAGCCAATCGGAATTCGAGGGACGCCATCTTGGATGACGTCCCTTAAAGGAACCGTCATTCGTCGTCTAGTCGTCGGAAGAAGAGGATGGATCCGCGCTGGAGGTCTTCAAGATGGAGCCGGTCGTCATCGGATGGAAGAAGATAGAAGATGCCGCTTGGAGAAGATGTTTGCCGGTCCGGATGTCCTCTTCTTGCCGGATAGGAGGAAGACTTTGGACCCTCTTCTGGACTTCTTCAGTGGATGTCTAGCCCCCGCTTGGGTTGGATGAAGATCTTGGAGCCAGGACGGATCGGTGAACCTGGCATGGTGAAGACAAGGTAGGAAGATCATCAGGGGGGTAGTGTTAGGTTTATTTAAGGGGGGTTTGGGTTAGATTAGGGGTATGTGGGTGGTGGGTTGTAATGTTGGGGGGGGGGGTATTGTATGTTTTTTTTTACAGGCAAAAGAGCTGAAATTCTTGGGGCATGCCCCGCAAAGGGCCCTGTTCAGGGCTGGTAAGGTAAAAGAGCTTGTAATATTTGTATTTTAGAATAGGGTAGGGAATTTTTTATTTTGGGGGGCTTTGTTATTTTATTAGGGGGCTTAGAGTAGGTGTAATTAGTTTAAAATTGTTGTAATATTTTTCTTATGTTTGTAAATATTTTATTATTTTCTGTAACTTAGTTCTTTTTTATTTTTTGTACTTTAGATAGTTTATTTAATTTTATTTATTTGTAGCAATTGTGTTTAATTATTTTATTGATAGGGTAGTGTTAGGTTTAATTATATCTTAGGTTAGGATTTATTTTACAGGTAAATTTGTTATTATTTTAACTAGGTAACTATTAAATAGTTCTTAACTATTTAATAGCTATTGTACCTGGTTAAAATAATTACAAAGTTGCCTGTAAAATAAATATTAATCCTAAAATAGCTATAATATAATTATAATTTATATTGTAGCTATATTAGGATTTATTTTACAGGTAAGTATTTAGCTTTAAATAGGAATCATTTATTTAATAAGAGTTAATTTATTTCGTTAGATAAAAATTATATTTAACTTAGGGGGGTGTTAGTGTTAGGGTTAGACTTAGCTTTAGGGGTTAATACATTTATTAGAATAGCGGTGAGCTCCGGTCGGCAGATTAGGGGTTAATAATTGAAGGTAGGTGTCGGCGATGTTAGGGAGGGCAGATTAGGGGTTAATACTATTTATGATAGGGTTAGTGAGGCGGATTAGGGGTTAATAACTTTATTATAGTAGCGCTCAGGTCCGCTCGGCAGATTAGGGGTTAATAAGTGTAGGCAGGTGTCGGCGACGTTGTGGGGGGCAGATTAGGGGTTAATAAATATAACATAGGGGTCGGCGATGTTAGGGCAGCAGATTAGGGGTACATAGGGATAACGTAGGTGGCGGCGGTTTACGGAGCGGCAGATTACGGGTTAAAAGTGTAATGCAGGGGTCAGCGATAGCGGGGGCGGCAGATTAGGGGTTAATAAGTGTAAGGTTAGGGGTGTTTAGACTCGGGGTACATGTTAGGGTGTTAGGTGCAGACTTAGGAGGTGTTTCCCCATAGGAAACAATGGGGCTGCGTTAGGAGCTGAACGCTGCTTTTTTGCAGGTGTTAGGTTTTTTTTCAGCTCAAACAGCCCCATTGTTTCCTATGGGAGAATCGTGCACGAGCACGTTTTTGATGCCGGCCGCGTCCGTAAGCAACTCTGGTATCGAGAGTTGCATTTGCGGTAAATATGCTCTACGCTCCTTTTTTGGAGCCTAACGCAGCATTTGTTTGAACTCTCGATACCAGAGTTAATTTTATGGTGCGGCCAGAAAAAAACCCGCGGAGCGTTAACAGCCCTTTTACCACCGAACTCTAAATCTAGGCCTAAGTGATTTAGAGGAATTGTGTCTCTAGTCCATAAGAGTGCGCTAATAGTGTAAATATCCTATATTTAGGATTTTTAGTGAAAACAATTATGTGTGATTGATAGTGAATTTCCTATGTAAAGAATTTTTAGTGAAAATATTTGTGTAAATGCTAAGTAGCTGACTTCTTAATTAGAATATGTGAAAAACTGTAAACAACAATAATAAATGACTTTAGATAGTGAAATTAAATCAACATAAAATTTATTTAAAAAATATTGCTAAAAAGTTATCCTCATGCTTGGTAATTACCACTAGATGTCAAAATTTCTCTGGGACGTCTCCCAGATGTAATGTGAATATTCAAATGAACATATAGAGACCCTATATGTGCAAAACTGCTGCATAAAAAATTATTAAACACAGGATCAAATTAAAAAAAGTCCGTTTTAAAATCTCAAGAAAGGACTCCAAATGTCTATTCGTATTTTCTATTGAGGATTGATAAGCTCAAAGCAGATTTTTATAATTTGCTTCTTATAATTTACTAAGTACCGCTCTTAGTGCTATGCATGAGGCAAGAGAAGCAAAGTAACTATGCATGTCCAAAAGCAAGGCCAAGATCTAGCTGTTGCAAACACTCTTGCTTGGAGCTTTTTCAGTGTGTGATCCGAAACAGTTAAACGATCATATACCGCTCTTAGTGCTGTGCACGCGGTAAATCAAACGACTTATTATAACCTTCAAAGAGATAAGGATTACTCTACGTTCACCTTTCCAATCTAGAGTGTCCCAGTTCGTATCAGTTTAGTTTAACTTACAGTTCTTACTGTTATGGGAGACCGCACTACTCTGGCCGCTTACTGCTTCTCCATGCTGTTCTCTCACTCCGTTGTCTGTCCTCGGCGTCTGACGTCACACTCCTTCGTGGGAGGTCGTCTTTCAATGGCAGTGAGATCGCTGTTACGTGTACTGTCACTTTGTATTCCTTGGTTGAGAATTACAACTGCACTTAGTGCTATGCACGCAGTTGATAGTGAAGATCCTTTGCAATTCCCCAATTGGTTGGTGGGATGGAAATGTAAAGAAATGATAACCCGGGTTATTTTAATAATCTATATATCAGATATGATTTGAATGTAAGTTCATGGATAAAAAAAGGTCACACAGCTCGACGCGTTTCGCTCTTCTCAGAGCTTTATCAAGAAGCTTGTCAGCAGGTGAATCAAATAGCAGGGTCTGCACTACATGACAGCAGCAGCTTGTCAGCAGGTGAATCACAAGGAAGGGTCTGCACAACATAACAACAGCAGCAGCTTGTCAGCAGGTGAATCACAAGGTAGGGTCTGCACTACATAACAACAGCAGAAGCTTGTCATCAGGTGAATCACAAGGAAGTATCTGCACTACATGACAGCAGCAGCAGCAGCTTGTCAGCAGGTGAATCACAAGGCAGGGTCTGCACTACAAGACAACAGCAGAAGCTTGTCAGCAGGTGAATCACAAGGAAGGGTCTGCACTACATGACAGCAACAGCAGCTTGTCAGCAGGTGAATCACAAGGAAGGATCTGCACTACATGACAGCAGCAGCAGCTTGACTACAGGTGAATCACAAGGAATGGTCCTCACTACATGACAACAGCAGCAGCTTGTCAGCAGGTGAATCAAAAGGCAGAGTCTGCACTACATGACAGCAGCAGCAGCTTGTCAGCAGGTGAATCACAAGGAAGGGTCTGCACAACATAACAACAGCAGCAGCTTGTCAGCAGGTGAATCACAAGGTAGGGTCTGCACTACATAACAACAGCAGAAGCTTGTCATCAGGTGAATCACAAGGAATTATCTGCACTACATGACTGCAGCAGCAGCTTTTCAGCAGGTGAATCACAAGGAAGGGTCTGCACTACATGAAAGCAGCAGCAGCAGCTTGTCAGCAGGTGAATCACAAGGTAGGGTCTGCACTACATGAAAGCAGCAGCAGCTTGTCAGCAGGTGAATCACAAGGAAGGGTCTGCACTACATGAAAGGAGCAGCAGCTTGTCAGCAGGTGAATTACAAGGAAGTGTCTGAACTTCATGACAGCAGCAGCAGCTTGTCAGCAGGTGAATCGCAAGGAAGGGGCTGCACTACATGATAGCAGCAACAGCTTGTCAGCAGGTGATTAATAAGGCAGGGTCTGCACTACATGACAAAAGCAGCAGCTTGTCGGCAGGTGAATCACAAGGAAGTATCTGCACTAGATGACAGCAGCTTGTCAGCAGGTGAATCACAAGGAAGGATCTGCACTACATGACAGCAGCAGCAGCTTGTCTACAGGTGAATCACAAGGAAGAGTCTGCACTACATGACAACAGCAGCAGCTTGTCTACAGGTGAATCACAAGGAAGGGTCTGCACTACATGAAAGCAGCAGCAGCTTGTTAGCAGGTGAATCACAAGGCAGGGTCTGCACTACATGAAAGCAGCAACAGCTTGTCAGCAGGTGAATCACAAGGAACGGACTGCACTACATGACAGCAGCAGAAGCTTGTCAGCAGGTGAATCGCAAGGCAGTGTCTGCACTACCTGACAGCAACAGCAGTTTGTCAGCAAGTGAATCACAAGGAAGTATCTGCACTACATGACAGCAGCAGCAGCAGCTTGTCAGCAGGTGAATCACAAGGAAGGGTCTGCACTACATGAAAGCAGCAGCAGCAGCTTGTCAGCAGGTGAATCACAAGGAAGGGTCTGCACTACATGAAAGCAGCAGCAGGGTCTGCACTACATGAAAGGAGCAGCAGCTTGTCAGCAGGTGAATCGCAAGGAAGGGGCTGCACTACATGATAGCAGCAACAGCTTGTCAGCAGGTGGTTAATAAGGAAGGATCTGCACTACATGACAGCAGCAGCAGCAGCTTGTCTACAGGTGAATCACAAGGAAGGGTCCTCACTACATGACAACAGCAGCAGCTTGTCAGCAGGTGAATCACAAGGAAGGGTCTGCACAACATAACAACAGCAGCAGCTTGTCAGCAGGTGAATCACAAGGTATGGTCTGCACTACATAACAACAGCAGAAGCTTGTCATCAGGTGAATCACAAGGTAGGGTCTGCACTACATGACAACAGCAGCAGTTTGTCATCAGGTGAATCACAAGGAAGTATCTGCACTACATGACAGCAGCAGCAGCTTGTCAGCAGGTGAATCACAAGGCGGGGTCTGCACTACAAGACAACAGCAGAAGCTTGTCAGCAGGTGAATCACAAGGAAGGTTCTGCACTACATGACAGCAGCAGCAGCTTGTCAGCAGGTGAATCACAAGGAAGGATCTGCACTACATGACAGCAGCAGCAGCTTGACTACAGGTGAATCACAAGGAATGGTCCTCACTACATGACAACAGCAGCAGCTTGTCAGCAGGTGAATCAAAAGGCAGAGTCTCCACTACATGACAGCAGCAGCTCGTCAGCAGGTGAATCAAAAGGCAGAGTCTCCACTACATGACAGCAGCAGCAGCAGCTTGTCAGCAGGTGAATCACAAGGAAGGGTCTGCACAGCATAACAACAGCAGCAGCTTTTCAGCAGGTGAATCACAAGGTAGGGGCTGCACTACATAACAACAGCAGAAGCTTGTCATCAGGTTAATCACAAGGAAGTATCTGCACTACATGACAGCAGCAGAAGCTTGTCAGCAGGTGAATCACAAGGCAGGGTCTGCACTACAAGACAACAGCAGAAGCTTTTCACCAGGTGAATCACAAGGAAGGGTCTGCACTACAAGACAACAGCAGAAGCTTGTCACCAGGTGAATCACAAGGAAGGGTCTGCACTACATGACGACAGCAGCAGCTTGTCAGCAGGTGAATCACAAGGAAGGGTCTGCACGACACAACAGCAGCAGCAGTTTGTCAGCAGGTGACTCACAAGGCAGGGTCTGCACTACCTGACAGCAACAGCAGTTTGTCAGCAAGTGAATCACAAGGCGGGGTCTGCACTACATGACAGCAGCAGCAACTTTTCAGCAGGTGAATCACAAGGAAGGGTCTGCACTACATGAAAGCAGCAGCAGCTTGTTAGCAGGTGAATCACAAGGCAGGGTCTGCACTTCATGACAGCAGCAGCAGCTTGTCAGCAGGTGAATCGCAAGGCAGTGTCTGCACTACATGAAAGCAGCAGCAGCAGCTTGCCTGCAGGTGATTAATAAGGCAGGGTCTGCACTACATGACAAAAGCAGCAGTTTGTCGGCAGGTGAATCACAAGGAAGGGCCTGCACTACATGACAGCAGCAGCAGCCTGTCAGAAGGTGAATCACAAGGAAGGGTCTGCACTACATGACAGCAGAAGCAGCTTGTCAGCAGGTGAATCACAAGGAAGGGACTGCACTACATGACAAAAGCAGCAGCTTGTCAGCAGGTGAATCACAAGGCTGAGTATGCACTAAATGACAACAGCAGCAGCTTGACAGCAGTTGAATACAAGGAAGGGTCTACACTACATGACAGCAGCAGCAGCCTGTCAGAAGGTGAATCACAAGGAAGGGTCTGCACTACATGACAACAGCAGCAGCTTGTCAGCAGGTGAATCACAAGGAAGGGACTGCATTACATGACATCAGCAGCTTGTCAGCAGGTCAATCACAAGAAAGGGTCTGCACTACATGACAGCAGCAGTAGAATGTCAAGCGGTGAATCACAAGGAAGGGTCTGCACTACATGACAGCAGCAGCAGCTTGTCAGCAAGTGAAGCACAAATAAGGGACTGCACTACATGACAGCAGCAGCTCGTCAGCAAGTGAATCACAAGAAAGGGTCTGCACTACATGGCAGCAGCAGTAGAATGTCAGCAGGTGAATCACAAGGAAGGGTCTGCACTACATGACAACAGCAGCAGCTTGTCAGCAGGTGAATCACAAGGAAGAGTCTGCACTACATGACAACAGGAGCAGCTTGTCAGCAGGTGAATGACAAGGAAGGGTCTGCACTACATGATAACAGGAGCAGCTTGTCAGCAGGTGAATCACAAGAAATGGTCTGCACTACATGACAACAGCAGCTTCGACACTGTGTGGATTAAAAATATTTTACAATAGAGAGTTTCACACATTGCAGGTGTACAGTAGCTGTTTGTGCTGTAAGTGATTTATATAGCTGTGTATATTTTAATACATTTGTTACCTGGTATCCATTTAGAGCGCTATAACCAGAGATGATGAGAGCTCTGCACCACGTGAGTTGAAACTGCAAAGTAAAATTGTGCTGAATTGTACTATCTATCTATCTATTGGGTACTTATAGAGCGCAAACTAATCACCCGTGAGGTTCTCAAGGCGTTAAGGGAAAGCAGATAGGAGGAGGGGGCCAGGAGATGGGTGTTCAGAGCCAGGTTTTGAGGTCCTTTTTGAGGGAGGTGGATTGTCTGAGGTGAAGCGGGAGGGTGTTCCATGTCTTTGCTGCCATGTGGGAGAAGGATCTTCCGCCCGCTGTGGATTTGTTGATGTGGGGGATGACTGCGAATGCTTGGTCGGCCGATTGGAGTTGTCTGGCGGGGTGTCAAAATTTATGCTGGGGTTTTTGTATTCGGGTCCGATGTTGTGTAGGGCCCTAAACGCGTGGGTAAGGAGCTTGAAGGTGATTTTCTTGTTGATGGGGAACCAGTGAAGGTTCCTTAGGTGTTCGGTGATGTGGCATTGGAGAGGGATGTCGAGGATTAGTCTGACTGAGGCGTTCTGGAGTCTCTTTTGAAGTTTGATGGTGGAGCCATCGTAGAGTGCGTTGCTGTAGTCCAACCAGCTGATGATGAGGGCATGGGTGACTGTTTTCTTGGTTTCGGTAGGGATCCACTTGAAGATTTTTTGTAGCAGGTGGAGAATGTGGAAGCATGTTGAGGGGAGAGTGAGGAGTCCAGGATGAAGCCTAGATTTCGTGCGTGGTCGGTGGGGTTGGAGGGTGACTGAGTGCTGTGGGCCACCAGGAGTCATCCCATGCGGATTTATTGGGTCCGAGGAGGAGGACTTCGGTTTTGTCTGTGTACAGTTTGAGCTGGTTGTCATTCATCCAGGTGGCGACTGCTGTCAGGCCTTTGCGGACGTTTTTTTTTGCAGTGGTGGGATCTCAGGTGAGATGAATAACTGGGTGTCGTTAGCGTATGAGATGATGTTGAGGTTGTGGCGTCGGACGATGGCGGCAAGAGGGGCCTTGTAGATGTTGAAGAGGGTGGGGCTCAGTGAAGAGCCTTGCGGTACACTGCAGTTGACTGGTGTTGGTTTTGAGAAGAAGGGTGGGAGTCTGACTTTCTGGGTCCTGCACGTGAGGAAAGAGGTGATCCATTCCAGAGCTTTGCTGTGGATGCCGGCATCGTGTAGGCGGGTGCGGAGGGTGTTGTGGTTGACAGTGTCGAAAGCTGCTGAGAGGTCTAGGAGGATGAGGGCGGCGGTTTCTCCTCGGTCGAGCATGGCGTTGATGTCGTCTGTTGCGGTGAGGAGGGCGGTCTCGGTGCTGTAGTTGCTTTTGAAACTGGATTGAGAGTGGTCCAGGGTGTAGTTGGCCTCAATGTAGTCAATAAGTTGCAAGTTGATGGACTTCTCTATGACTTTGGCCGGGAAGGGGAGTAGTGATATGGTGCGGTAGTTATTCGGGTCCGTAGGGTCTGCCGAGGGATTCTTTAGCAGTGGTTTCAGTTCTGCGTGTTTCCAGACATCCGGGAAGATGCCGGTTTTGATGGAGCAGTTGATAGTGCGGCGGAGTTCAGGGGCGATGGTGTCGCTTGCTTTGTTGAATATGTGATGGGGGCATGGGTCCGAGGGTGCGCCAGTGTGGATGGATTCTGGGAGGGTGGGATGTTGGTGGTGTCGCTGTTGGGTTTAGAGAATTCCTTGTTGACTGAGAACAACTCCTTGCTGTTGAGTGTGTTAGAGTTGATTCTGTCGTGGATGGCTGTTTTTTTGACTGTTTTTATGAGGTGGTGGTGAGTGCTGATTGCTTCCTACTGAAAGCAGAATCACGCTATAGATATATCTGTTTCTTGTTCTCTATGAGGTTGATCCTGTTTGGAATTCCCAATAAAGATTGAATTGGGCTCCTCATTAAAGGGATATTGAACCCAATTTTATTCTCTCAAATTTAAGCAACTTTCTAATTTACTCCTGTTATCATTTATTTTTGTTCTTTTGGTATCTTCATTTGAAAAGGCTGGAAAGTAAGCTTACTAACCAACACATCTTTGGTTCAGCACCTGGGTAACGCTTGCTGATTGGTGGCTAAATGTAGCTTACATTTCTGCCTCTTCAAAAAAAGATACCAAGTGATGAAGAAAAATTAATAGTAGCAGTACATTAGAAAGTTGCTTAAAATTGCATGATCTATCTGAATCATGAAAGAAAAAAATTTGGGTTCAGTATCCCTTTAAGGACTCTTTAACATTTTTGTATCCAATCCTTGGTCTGTATAATACATTATTATTGTTTTGGTATAAACACATTTTTATTTATATATAATATTATATTCACTTTGCAACACGTAGCTGAGTCAGTAGGCACTGCACCTTTCATTTTGTACTAATTAAGCTTTGCTCTCCTTTTTTGTCTTCTTAAACCTCCCCATAGATCTAGCAAACTATACTAAAGAGGAAGCCTCCATCCTGTAAATACACAGCTTAGCTCCTCAAGAACAACACAACAATGAGTCTCTGTTCCTCTTCCTGCAAAGTCTTACAAATGGTTAATGGTACAGGAATTTGCTATTATTTTGTAACTGTGTTTGATGAAAAGTGCAGATATACACTGCTTCTTAATATGCCGTAGCCCTATGTGTCAGGCAAGGGGTTAAGCTGACAACAGTTCAGCCTCCATTTTGTGAAATAAAAGAGAGAAAGGGCTGAATGATGACCCCAGTGCTCTGTGCCATTGTGTGATGGGAGCTTAGAAGGACAGAGAAGGCACGGCTTAACACACACATCTCATTCCACCTTCTGGACACAATAAAGTCTGTTGTGCTGTACGACGACAAGCAGTCATTGAACCCTCTGTGAGGTACAAGAGATTTTTTTATCCCACAGTTAATGCAGGGCTGTTGGTCCAGCCAATGCCTGACTCACTTCCACATGCTGTAGGATCTGAGAAGGAGGAAGAGTGGGAGAGCATCTCATCTGTTCCACTATGGATGTGTGAGTCTTGTTTTCCTCGAGTTTAACACCCTCTCTCCTGGAACTGACTATTGTGCCAACCAGCTATCACTTTGTTTTCTATGGATGGTTTGCAAAGACAACAGGAGCATACAAACTTGGTTTCTTTATCACATCAGAACATTAACAAATATTCTGAAAACGTTACCAACTGAATTGCATTCACACCCATCATAATTTATGTATATTTATTAAAAATTGTACTAACCCCTTAGGTACCCGAAAAAAATCAGTGCAAAAGGGTTACAATATACATCATGTATCTTTCCTAAGCAAAATGTTTAAAATCTATCTGTCTTTTTTATTACCAAAATAGGGACGTTACCATGAAGAAGGAAAAAAACACATATCAGTGAATTTTATTTTCATATTGGATCATTTAGCATTGCATATATCAGTATAATGCTTTCAGTAAAAGATATAACTGTTTTGTGTGCACAGGATATAAGAAGCATACAGCCATATGCCCTCTGCACCCACATACAGAGACTGTATCTTTTCAGAGTGCTGGCAGATAGCCCACTATGTCACACATGTCATCACCAGCATGCTGAGCAGGGTGAGTGTCTGAATGCTAGTGCACAGGGCAAATGTATAGACTGTAAGTCTTGTGCACACAGCAAAAGCAATCAGCAAAATAGTATTATCTCTCACTAGATACATTTCTGCTTATACATTTGTAATGAGAAGAAAAGGTTTTGATCAAAACTGAAATACACAAATGAAGTGCATTTTCAATTTAATTTAATGTCCCTTTTAAATATCCAAGATTTTATTAAAAGCATTTTTACTTATACATGTGTAATGAGAAAAATACTTCCAATTAAAAATGAAATGCACCAATATACTATAAAGTCCCTTTAAAATAACATATAAAATAACAATTCAAATGGCTACAGCTTCAGTCCCATAGAGCCATGGGTGCTATACTCAGTGTTCCTCAATCATATTTACAAAATAGTGAGACACTGAAGAAAGGGTCGGTGAGACCAAGAATGTTATTTTTTGTATTATTATTTAATTTATTAAATAAATGAATATTTGTCTCACTATTTTGAAAATCTAATATTAAATTGTCAATAATTAAAAATTGATTTGTAAATGTTATAGGGCTATTCCAGAAAAGCATCACTCAGTTAGGCAAAAGTTTTGGCTGTTGACATTTTTCTATGATCAGTCTAGTAGTGTGTAAGCAGATAACAGGTTAAACCTCAATCTCCTTCGTAACACTGTTAACAGTTTATAAACCACAACCTCTGCAGAAACCACCCCTACTGCACATAAAAGGTTAAACTACAATCATGCAGTGTAGTTTAGATAAGGACCATAGTTTAACATTTTTTTTCTGCGTTTGAAAATGTCTGCATTCAAAACAGTGCATTAAAGGGACACTAAAGTCAAAATTAAACGTTCATAATTCAGACAGAGCATGCAGTTGTGAGAGAGTTTCCCGTTTATTTCCATTCTAAAAATATGCACAGTCTTTTTAAACGCACACTTTCTGAGGCACCAGCTTCTACTGAGAATGTGCTCAGTGTATATGTATATGAGCCTGTGATTTAGTGATGGCTGTCACATGATACAGGGGTCCAGCAAATTGAAGCAAATTTAGAAATTCATCATTTAAAAATAATTTACTGCTCATTTAAAAATTCAGAGTAAGTGCTATTGCATTGTTTTTATTATGCACTTGTTGATAATGCAACTCTACTGTATTTAATGGTTCTTTAAAGGGACAGTATACACAAATCACTGCATGTAAAAGACACTAATATAAAGAATAATATGCAAAGATACTGATATAAAAATCCAGTATAAAACCGTTTAAAAACTTACTTAGAAGCTCCCAGTTTAGCTCTGTTAAAAAGGTAGCTAGAACACCCACTTTAAGTGGGAAATCCCCCTCCCTCTGCATATGAAAAGACTCTTTACACAAAGAGGAGCAAGCTGGAGTAGGTATACCTCGGTATTCTCCTAAAACTTTGGGGCTCGGTTAGGAGTCTGAAAATCAGAGCAATGTTATTTAAAAATAAGCAAAACTATACATTTAAAAAGAAAAAAAAACTGTACAGGCTATATAAATGGATCATATACAAAACATTTATGCAAAGAAAAATTGACTGTATAATGTCCCTTTAACAAATGTGGGCTGTTCTAGTTCCAAAAAATTTGATATTTTAAATATTCACTTTTTATTGTCAACACACTAATAGGATAGGCTTGTTATTATAGAGTTCTCCTGACAGAATAATGTTATCACAGCCAGCACCATTATGTACATGGAGAGAATATAACACAAAACAAACAGATTGCGAACATACTGATATTTGTCAGAGACTTGGAAAACAGGAATTATGTAGAAAGCTAATTAGTAATATTAGCTAAGAGAGAAAGATGCCACTATATTGACCTCATATTGACTCTGTGTATATATATATATATATATATATATATATATATATATATATATAAATATATATATATATATATATATATATATATATATATATGATTATGATTAAAAAGGACATTGGACTATTCCTTTTATATATATGTTATGGGTAAAGTCAGACATTGGGTAATCCTAGGATTACCTGGGTAAAACAGACATTACCTTAGAGGCTGTGGGTAAAGCCAATGTAAGATCATACCTCATTCCCTAAGGATCACTTGGGGTGAATGCCAGAGGATCACCTAATAAATAGTGTAGATGGGGAAATTACACTACATCGAGCTTTATCCACAGTCGCTTGGGTAATGTACATTTTACCCGGGTAATCCTAGGTTTAACCAGATTCTTACTTTACCCATAACATATATATATACATACACAAACACTACTCTTATACTTAATAGAAATCATTGTAATATGTATTATTCATCTATTAACATGGATTTTACCTGTTATATATATTTTTTTAAACTTCATTTGTTAAGTGTGCATTACATCCAGTCACAGCCCCACAAGGAGGCTGTGGTCTCTACAGCAGTGATTTTTAACCTTTTTTTTTGCCGTGGCACACTTTTTTACATTAAAAAATCCTGTGGCACACCACCATCCCAAAATTTAAAAAAAATCACACATTGTAGCCTAATACAGCATATATATATACACATACACACAAACACACACATACTGTATGTATTGTGCTGTTATGCCATGCCTCCTACAAACTACCCCTGCACTGGGAGTAAAAAACAAGCAAAGTTTAAAAAATATGTCACACTGTTGTCAGTCTGCCGTGGCACACCTGAGGATCTCTCACGGCACACTAGTGTGCCACGGCACACTGGTTGAAAAACACTGCTCTACAGGAAGCTTATCTAGCATCATGTAATAAAACTTCCAGAGTTGGTTTAGTATTAAAGGGACAGTTTACCCTATATTATTTTCCACTTTAATTTGTTTTCATTGATCCGCTTTCCCTTCTGGAGTGTATTAAATTGTCTACAAATTGCTCCTCTTACTTTATTTCAGCTTTTGAAATAGCTGATTTTGCATGTGTATCCCTACTACCTATACTGACATTTTCTATATTGCACTCCCAGTAGTAGGTCAATTTTTTGTTCTTTTGTTTGCAGAGATAATATAAAGAAACAGTTATTCCAAATACAGAAATAAACATAAAAGAGCAATTTCTCATACATTTTATACTCTGCAGCTGGTATAACAAGTCATTGGAAACACATTAAAGGGATAGTCTAGTCAAAATTAAACGTTCATTTCATTTCGATTCAGACAGAGCATGAAATTTTAAGCAACTTTCTACTTTACTCCTATTATCAATTTTTCTTTGTTCTCTTGGTATTTTTTTTTTTAATGTAAGAATAGGAGCCAGCCTAATTTTGACTAGACTATTCCTTTAAGGTAATTTTAAAGTAGACTGTCCCTTTATGTGAATAGACTAGATAATCAGGGAGTCAGCAGTAGCAGAATGAAACTTAAGTTTAAAAAATATCTCCACCCTTATCACACTATAGGGCTATAGTGAGAAATTCTAAGTGCTAATTTTGCAAGAAAACAATTGTTTGCTGTTTTTTATACAATCTGTTTATTTTTATGTTTACTAAAATATTTGTTTTTACCAAAGGAACATTGTTTAATATCCCTTTAAGGTATTAGATACTAGTGGATCATGAAAAATTATTTTAAAGGGACTTTCTAAAGCAAAGCTGATATGGTCTAATCCATTAGCACATGTGAACATATTTTTCTTTACTGAACCTAGATAAATATTATATAGCAAGGGCGAAACTACAGGGGGTGCAGAGGTCGCAATTGCGACTGGGCCCCCAAGGGTACAATAAAAAATGTTGACCTGCCACTGCCTGCACTGCTATTATGTGAGTGTGACATGATGCTTCACTAGTGTCTCTGACTACAGGGGTTAGTGTTTCTGTTTTACCCATTGGTGTTTATGTGTGTGTGTGTGTATGTATGTATGTGACTGTGTGTGTGTGTGTATGTATGTATGTGTGTGTATGTTTGTGGAACCAGCAAATTACAGACCTTGTTACTACAGCATGGGGGGCGGGGGGTAAACAGTGTCACTATACAGTACCACTATATACAGTACGGGGGGGCTGGACTATGTCACAGACTACTGTGGTCACTTTATAAAGTACTGGGGCGGGTAGGGTCAGGCCAGCCATCTCACCAGCAGATTACAGACTGTGTCACTGACTCACTATATACAGTACTGGTGGGTTAAACAGTGTCACTATATACAGTAATGGGGGGTCAGACCATCTCACAGACTGTGGGCACATGGTACCTCCTTTTGTAGACATGTAATCTGATTTGTTTTTCTGTGTTAAATGTAAAAAAAAAAAAAGATATGTATCAAATTCACTTTTTTGTGGGGGGTGGGGGGCCCTTCTTAGATTCTTGCACCTGGGCCCTGTGGTTTCTAGTTACGCCTCTGTTATATAGGATTGATCACAATCTATCATGATAATTATCATTATGTTAACGGCTACATATAAGTTGTTTTAATGTTGATGTGATTGTCATTGTTTATCAGTAGCACTTTTTACATTTTCGTTTAAAGGGACAGTATACACCAATTTTCATATAACTGCAGGTAATAGGCACTACTATAAAGAATAACATGCACAGATACGTATCTAAAAATCCAATATAAAACCATTTAAAAAATTGCTTTGAAGCTTCCAGTTTAACTCTGTTGCCAAGGTTAACTGGAACACCCACTTTAAGTGGTTCTACAGCAAAAAAAAGCAGACACTCCTTCCTCCCTTCCTCTGCATATGAAAAGACTCTTTACACAAACAGGAACAAGCTGGAGTAGGTATACTTCAGTATTCTCCTAAAACTTTGGTGCTTGGTTAGGAGTCTAAAAATCAGCGCAATGTTATTTAAAAATAAGCAAAACTATACTTTAAAAAAAAAGCTGTATAGGCTATATAAATGGATCATCTACAAAACATGTATGCAAAAAAAATCTAGTGTATAATGTCCCTTTAAGTGAAATATGGCGCAATTCTTAACACGTGCCTGTCCTGTTTATCTGATCGCAATCCAACTTCTCGATAATGAATGATTCATTTATGTGGCCACTTTGCACTTATTAAATTCCACAGCTAAAAGATCTTAATAACAGTGGTATTGTATGGGGGCCAGGGAAAATAATTGCTGGCCACTCCCTGTTTCCTACTAACTGTGATCGGCTCTCATTGCACACCACCACTTTGCCTGTTTCCTCACAGCTCCACCTGACCACACCTATGGAACGCCTGAGTCTGTACATGATACGCTCGCACACAGATTGCCTAACCCAGTCCACAGACCAAGCACAGCTCCTCCCACAAAAACACAGATGGGCCTCTGGCAAGTACACCCTTATAAGAAAATCCTGGAGATGCCACTGCAAGATAATTAATTGATTGATTCATTTTTATTTGCTGCAAAATGAGACTTTGGGGCTGATTTAACAAGGGGCGAATGGCCCTGAATTTAACTTGTTCCACGCGAGCCTTCAGGCTCGCCGGAAACAGGAGTTAAGAAGCAGCGGTCTTAAGACTGCTGCTCCTTAATTTGTACGCCTCCTCTGAGGACGGCGGACATCAATCATACGATCTGGTTGATTGACACCCCCTGCTAGCAGTTGATTGGCCACGAATCTGCAGGGGGCGGCATTGCACAAGAAGTTCACCAGAACTGCTTGTGCAATGATAAATGCCGACAGCGTACTTTGTTAAATCAGCCCACTTATATCAGTCCCAGGTGCTCAATTATTAACTTCACACTTCCCTATGAAATTTTGTATCCCATAGTGTACTTTTTAGGGAAGGCATCTCTCATCTCTCTGGGAATTCCATTTCTGCCTTTTTCTTATAGAATTCAGTGAGTTTGGCCACTGTGAAGTCTGCACTATAATATCTCTCCAAACAAGAGAATTTTGATTATCGGGCCCATTAAATGTAATGAAGCTCTCTGAGAAGCTGAAGTTGTGAGTTTTATTTTAAATAGAAAAAACAAAGTGCAATGTAATTTGTAAAATATAGACATAAATATACAAAATAGGACCCTAATTTGTTAAAGTTACACAGAAACTGTCAAATCATAACCAGATTTTGTAAAATCACAATCCTACATACATTTCTATAGATAGAATCTAAATGCAATAAAATACAAAATAGGAAGTGCAAAGCTTAAATCTAATGAAATTTAAAGGACATAATCTGAAGTGTAAAGCACAAAGCACAAAATATAAATGCAGCAGAACTGTCATGTCATGCAGTTCTATATTGTAATGGGGTTGTCTCTCCTTCACATACAGAAATGCAGGATACACCCCTTGGAAAAGTATAGCAAAATCTGCCTTTTTAGAATCTCTTGAGGGATCATTTTAGTGCTAAAGGATCATTTTATATCATCTTGTCTGAGGGGAGAGCTTTATATCATCAGACACTATGTGAGCCATGAATGTTAATTTAATTTCCATGTCCCTTTAAATATACAGACATTTTTCTGGCCTAGCAAAACAATTGTAGATAAAAGTAGATTAAACCTCTTTTCCTAACTATTTACAACAAAGGAGACCATGAAAATGAGTATGACCAGCTCTTTCAAGGGGCTTAGCCCTAAACTGCTCTTGATTTGTAAGAAATTGTAAATGGCTGTGAACTTGTAAATTGTAAATGGCTTTAAATGTTTTTAAAATGCTTATTTTGTATTTGTATGTAGGTAGGCTTTTGTAGTTAGTGTGTGTGAGTGTCCCAGACAGACAGACAGACAGATAGATTAGATAGATAGATAGATAGATAGATAGATAGATAGATAGATAGATGATAGATAGATAGATAGATAGATAGATAGATAGATAGATAGATAGATAGATAGATAGATAGATAGATAGATAGATATACTGGTAGACAGGCAGAAATATATTATGTGGAGAGGGAAATCAAAACAGAATTGAATTTTTTTTAATACAATTATAGGTCATCTATTATATAATTGCTCTTGATTTGTAAGGACTTGTAAATGGCTCTCACAAAATGGTGGCTTTAAATGTTTTGAAATGTTTTATTTTGTTTAGAGGTAGGCATTTGTAATGAGTGTGTGTGTGTTTTTTTTATATAGATAGATACTGTAGATAGACAGATAGAACAGACAGATATATAGACAGACAGACAGACAGACAGACAGACAGACAGACAGACAGACAGATAGATAGATAGATAGATAGATAGATAGATAGATAGATAGATAGATAGATAGATAGATAGATAGATAGATAGATAGATAGATATACATATATTATGTGTAGAGGGAAACCAAAATAGAATTGAAAAAAACAAACATTTTTTACAATTATAGGTCATCATCTATTATATAATTCCTGGTAATAAAAAACACATATGACATTATTGTGAAGCCTTTTTAGAAATGACACCCTACACCAACCTAAAAATTTGCTTTGCTGATTAGTATGGGTGTTTGGGGGTATTGCCAACAATTCTGAAAATAGTGTTGTTTATTATAAATTCCTAAAAGCAATTAGGTCTTTCTTGCATCTGTCTACCTTCTACAATAATGGAAAAAAACAATTTGCAATTATAATCACAAATTAACATGTTACTATGTTATCTGACTCATTCCACGTAACATAATAAATCACTACAATCCATATTGCATGCTTTCCTCCCTCTTTTAAAAATACTGTGACATTAAAAAAGCTATTTATTTTCTGATCTTCTGTGCTATTTTAATTGATAAATATAGCATATGCAGACAATAGAACCAGAAATGCTTCTGTAGGTGTGTAACACAATGAAAAACCTACATAAATACCAACATTCTCATTCTAAATTGCAAAAAAACATTGTTCAGAACTTTAAAAGGACATAACAATAAAAATGTTACAATTTTAAAGTAGACATTTTAAAGGGACAGTCAACATCATATTTTTTAGTTGTTTAAAAAGATAGATAATCCCTTTATTACCCATTACCCAGTTTTGCATAACCAACACAGTTATAATAATACACGTTTTACCTCTGTAATTACCTTGTATTTAAGCCTAGCCTCTGCAAACTAACCCCTTATTTCAGTTCTTTTGACAAACTTGCATTTTAGCCAATCAGTGCTGACTCCTAGGTAACTTCAAGTGTGTAAAACTCAATCGGCTAGATCACGAATTTGGCATTAGGGTAAAAAAGCAGTGTTAAGGGGTCCAAACGCTGCTTTTTACCGCTCGCTGTTATTACGAGTCCTGCAGGTACAGGTGTACCGCTCACTTTTCTTCCGCGACTCAAGGCTACCGCAAATCCCCTTACGTCAATTGCGTATCCTATCTTTTTAATGGGATTTGCCTAACGCTGGTATTATGAGTCTTGGAAGAAGTAAGCATTAGACGCTCTCCTGTCCAGACTTCTACCGCATTTAAAAGTCAGTAGTTAAGAGTTTTATGGGCTAACGCCGGAACATAAAGCTCTTAACTAAAGTGCTAAAAAGTACACTAACACACATAAACTACCTATTAACCCCTAAACCGAGGCCCTCCCACGTCGCAAACACTAAAATAATTTTTTTTCACCCCTAATCTGCCGACCGGACATCGCCGCCACCTACATTATACCTTTGAACCCCTAATCTGCTGCCCCTAACATTGCCGACACCTACATTATATTTATTAAACCCTAATCTGCCCCCCCTAAAAACATCGCCGACACCTACCTACATTTATTAACCCCTAATCTTCTGACCCCAACGTCGCCGCTACTATAATAAATTTATTAACCCCTAAACCTAAGTCTAACCCTAAGTCTAACCCCCCCTAACTTAAATATAATTTAAATTAAACTAAATAAATTTAACATAAATAAATTAATCCTATTTAAAACTAAATACTTACCGATAAAATAAACCTTAAGATAGCTACAATATAACTAATAGTTACATTGTAGCTAGCTTAGGGTTTATATTTATTTTACAGGTAAGTTTGTATTTATTTTAACTAGGTACAATAGCTATTAAATAGTTATTAACTATTTTATAACTACCTAGCTAAAATAAAGACAAAATTATGAACCATAGTTATAAGAGCATAGGATTGAATATATTTGCGTATCCAATCAAAGAAGGACCAAGGCTGCACAGGGTTCTAATTGCTTTATTACTATTATTATACACAAAAGGGTTCACTTAGAATCCGGGACGTCTATGCTCCACCCAAATTCCAAAAAGACAAAATACACATAATATTAAAAAGCATTGAGAGGTAAATAAACACAACACCTGCTGAAAAAAATTCCCTAAACTTGAAACTAGATACTGCAATATGCTACTCCTGAACTAATGCTAGAACGAACAGATTGGACAAGCAATGTAAACCAGAGAGCACACTTTGCATAATAATTAAAAGTAACTGATTACTGCTAGTGGAACTACAAAAATGGGGCCCCAGAAGCTGAAAAGATGAAATGGAAGTTCTATATGATATCCAAAGTTACCAGGCTCATAGTGTATAAAACAAGCTCTGGTGTCGAATATAAACAAACTTCTTGTGGCAGAACAAATGCACAGGTTTTTCTGGCCCGGCACACAAGTGTTTAAAACACGCTCAGGCAGAAAACATGAGATTCAAAAGTGACTGTATATACGTTGTTGCTTTTTTTCATCTGTAATATGTCTAGAGTAAAGTTCTCTTTGAATCCACTTGGCAGATGATGTATACAATGTATCAGATGACTGAGCGAATCTGATTGTAACAAAATGTATCGGCTACTTAATCCACTTTACGGTGCATACGCTAATGATTAGCAAGACTTGAACAACTAACCTCACCTCTTATGCATCCGCACTTATTCACCGCACAGAAGGGCTGCAGCACTTGTAAACATGCGAGGTTCCGCGTTGTTCATTGTGAAGGGTGGGTTAGCGTCTTCACTTGCCTTTCCGTTAGGGAAATCTTTGGACTGTTTCAGGGTGTAGGTTTGAATTGCCCACTCGTGGCTGTGACGTCATCAGTGACTCCTCATAACGCGTTTAGCCCCTCCCACTGAAGGTTAACAACGGGGCTTCATCAGATGTGCTCTCTAGAGGCTTGTCTCTTCTTTTATTCAGTTTTCCGTATCAGAGTTATGCCTCTAATCACTGGAATATTTCCATAGATGCCAACTTAACTGCTTAAAAAGTATATACATATACCGTGCATAGTGTGTTACTCTTGGAACTGATCGTTTAAACACAATCATTTTTTAACTTTCTTTTGTTAATGTTACTGCAGTTACTGCCTGTAAAGGATGTTTATTCACGTAATTACAAACATCTTTTAACTTTGTCAAATAGATTCAACATTTACTTAATTCTGCCAAAGTTTATACATAAATTTTTACACCTCATAGATGAGACCTTATCAGACACTAGAGAATGCAAGATAAATAGAAGAGAATCCTATCAGCCAATCAGAATTAAGGTAGGAAAAATCCTATTGGCTGATGTAATCAGCTAATCGGATTAAAGTTCAATCCGATTGGCTGATCCAATCAGCCAATAGAATTGACCTCACATTCTATTGGCTGTTCCAATCAGCCAATAGAATGCAAGGTCAATCATATTGGCTGATTGGATCAGCCAATCGGATTGAACTTCAATCCGATTGGCTGATAGCATCAGCCAATAGGATTTTTCCTACCTTAATTCCGATTGGCTGATAGGATTCTATCAGCCAATCAGAATTCAAGGGACGCCATCTTGGATGACGTCATTTAAAGGAACCTTCATTCTTCGTTAGGACTTCGTTTGAAGAGGATGCTCCGCGTTGGCTGGATTGAAGATGGACCCGCTCCACTCCGGAAGGATGAAGATAGAAGATGCCGCCTGGATGAAGATTTCTACCGTCTGGAGGACCTCTTCTGCCCCGATCAGATGAAGACTTCGGACCCTCTGGAGGACTACTTGTGCCTGGCTGGGTGAAGACGGCTCAAGCTAGGGTGATCTTCAAGGGGGTAGTGTTAGGTTTTTTTAAGGGGGGATTGGGTGGGTTTTAGAGTAGGGGTGTGTGGGTGGTGGGTTCTAATGTTGGGGGGGTATTTTTTTTTTACAGGTAAAAGAGCTGATTACTTTGGGGCAATGCCCCGCAAAAGGCCCTTTTAAGGGCTATTTGTAATTTAGTATAGGGTAGGGAAATTTTTTATTTTGGGGGGCTTTTTATTTTATTAGGGGGATAAGATTAGGTGTAATTAGTTAAAATTCTTGTAATTCTTTTTTTATTTTCTGTAATTTAGTGTTTGTTTGTTTTCGTAATTTAGTTTATTTAATTTAATTGTAATTAATTGTAGGTAGTTTAGGTAATTAGTTTAATGATAGTGTAGTGTTAGGTGTAATTGTAACTTAGGTTAGGATTTATTTTACAGGTAATTTTGTACTTATTTTAGCTAGGTAGTTATTAAATAGTTAATAACTATTTCATAACTATTGTACCTAGTTAAAATAAATACAAAGTTGCCTGTAAAATAAAAATAAATCCTAAGATAGCTACAATGTAACTATTAGTTATATTGTAGCTAGCTTAGGGTTTATTTTATCGGTAAGTATTTAGTTTTAAATAGCATTAATTTATTTAATTATGTTAAATTATTTTCGTTTAATTTAAATTATATTTATGTTAGGGGGTTAGGGTTAGGGTTGGACTTAGGTTTAGGGGTTAATAACTTTATTATAGTGGCGGCAACGTTGGCGGCGGCAGATTAGGGGTTAATAAATTTAATATAGTTGCAACGATGTTGGGGGGGCAGATTAGGGGTTAATAACTATAATGTAGGTGTCGGCGATGTTGGGGACAGCAGATTAGGGGTTTATAAGTATAATGTAGGTGGTGGCAGTGTCCGGAGCGGCAGATTAGGGGTTAATAATTATAATGTAGGTGTCAGTGATAGCGGGGGCTGCAGATTAGGGGTTAATAAGTGTAAGATTAGGGGTGTTTAGACTCAGGGTTCATGTTAGGGTGTTAGGTGCAGACGTAAATTTTCTTTCCCCATAGGAAACAATGGGGCTGCGTTAGGAGCTGAACGCTGCTTTTTTGCAGGTGTTAGTTTTTTTTTCACCCAGCTCAGCCCCATTGTTTCCTATGGGGAAATCGTGCAAAAGCACGTTTTGCCATCTTATCGCTACTGTAAGCAACGCTGGTATCGAGGTGAGATGTGGAGCTAAATTTTGCTCAACGCTCACTTTTCTGAGGCTAACGCCAGCTTGCAGAAAACTTGTAATACCAGTGTTGTTTAAAGGAAGCGGTAAGAAAAAAAGGAGTGTTAGCACCGCACAGCCTTACCGACAAAACTTGCGATCTAGCTGAATGTTATCTATATGACACACATGAACTAACGCCCTCTTGTGGTGAAAAACTGTCAAAATTCATTCAGATTAGAGACGGCCTTCAAGGTCTAAGAAATTAGCATATGAGCCTACCTAGGTTTAGCATTCATCTAAGAATACCAAGGGAACAAAGCAAAATTGGTGATAAAAGTAAATTGTAAAGTTGTTGAAATTGCATGCCCTATCTGAATCATGAAAGTTTATTTTGGATTTAATTGTCCCTTTAAATGCTAAACACAGTACTTGCACTTTGTCCCAACCAAGTTACAGTAGATATAATAGTAATTCACAGGAGCACATGTTTAAGGGCAGGGAAAGCTGGAAGCATGCAATTTTAAGCAACTTTCTAATTTTCTCCTATCATCAAATTTTCTTCAATCTCTTGGTATCTTTATTTGAAAAAGCAGGAATATAAGCTTATAAACTGGCCCATTTTTGGTTCAGAACCCTGGATAGCACTTGCTGATTGGTGGCTACATATCGCAACCACGTTAACGTATTCCCACATATACTTAAATGAAAGAGCGAAAAGTAGGGGGGAAAACTAACACCCATATTCGCATGCAAACCTGATCGCATTTAACCAACTGTGCTATCTCAACGGGAAATATGAACTAAATAAATACATATGTACACACACATATATAAATATATATATATATATATATATAGAGAGAGAGAGAGAGAGAGAGAGAGAGAGAGAGAGAGAGAGAGAGCAAGCGATAGACAGCACTCTCTGGCCTTAATAGTAGCAAAGTAGTTTATTTAGTGACGTTTTGGGAAATGCTCCCCTTCATCAGACCAGTGTTACAGAGAATGTGCCAAACATTTATACCCTTACAACAGACCCTCCCCCAGTGTGCAAAATAGTTGCCTAGGCAACCAGTCCCTAGCAACACTGCAAAGTAACAAACATTTAAACATAGTGTAAACAAATGGTATAAAACAGTGGATCTATACATATGATTAACCTGGCACAGGCAAATCCCCAATAAAACAGTAGAAATATACAAATACATGACCTACTTTCCCTTAGTAGACGACATTGATACTGATGATAACAATACAGAATATCACACATTCCAAAACTGGAAAAATACAGTCAAATGCAGTCCACTATAATTGAAGGCCTCAAGTAGAATCGTGAACTACTGATGCACGTAATCTATCTAAGACAGTAAACCATCAATCATATAACGCCTAATATATGTGCATAATGCAATCAGGTCAAAGTTGCTAAATGATGGACTATTGTGTGTTAATGAAATACTCGCAATCATACACCACAAGAGTTACATGGTGCTGCTGCATACCTCAATGTAGCTGCCTGGGAGGTAGAATACAATGTACATATTACCGGTTATTACCCAGTACATATTACCGGTTACCAACCCAGCGTAAGAAACGGTGATGGGGCCAATAGCCGTAGCGGGGCAATATGGGGTTATATACATACTGGGTACGACAGCAATATACGACAGATATATGTACAATTGTCATCCAAGCGGAGTTACTCATAAATCAGCAATGCCCAAATCTCTACCGTGGATGAAAAGTGCTCCAGTTATTAGTGTGAAGGCCCTACACCCGTGTGTAAATGTAAACATATACAGGAGCCAAATGTAAGGGGACTACGCTATCATAACTAAGTGTATCAATACATAACACAAGAAGGCTGCTACAAGAGAAAAATGTGGTCTGGTGTAGAAATATAGCCTAAGTAACAAATAACAGGACCAGGGTAAATATTTGTCCTGTGTCTCAACTATAGCATGTAAGCGAGATATCAATGTGGATAATGCTGAGCACCTAACGCATAAGGCAGTATGCCCACTATTGTAGAACTGTACAACAAGTATACAAGCAGTAACAAAATGTCAGAAACAAGCTCTATTACAGAGATAACTACACACAAAAAGCAATGCCAGTCAATGCCCATATTGAGTCCCCTGGGGTGTACAGTGCCCAGTCTATAAATCCACTTAGCCTCTTTTTGTATTAGTAGTTTGTCCCTGTCATCTCCACGCACCAGGGGTGGGACATGGTCAATAAGTGCAAACCTAAGGTCTGCGACCGTGTGGCCTTTTTCCATATAATGTCTGGCGACTGGTTGGTCACTCTCTCCCTTGTCCCTTGTCAATAGCGGCACGGATTGCATATCTATGATTGGCCATCCGCTTTTTAATATCGTCTGAAATCTTACCAATGTAGAAGGCCACAGTTGCAGTTCAACATGTAAATAACATATTTGGTAGAGCAAGTGAGGTAATGCTTAATTTTGAACCTTTCATTAGTGTGTGGGTGCCTAAACTGGAAACCTTGGAGCATAGCGTGACATGTTACACAGCTTGGGCATCTGAATGATCCCTTTTTCTTAGTGATAGTTGTTACCTTATTGTAGCTGTGGATAGGGTCTGTCTTCATGAGGATGTCCCTTAGGTTCCTACCTCGTTTAAAGCCGATTCTGGGAGGCCCATAACCATCATAGGGGAGTGTTCCATCAGTTTCTACAATATCCCATTTCTCCTTAAGAGTAGTCCCGAGGGATCTTGTATTAGGGGTGTAGGTGGTGATAAAGTTGATCCTTTTTGGGGTTGTTGAAATAATAACTTTCTCAGTACTCAGCGTGCATCTCGCCTCCTTGATTAGTTTGTTGATGTAGCCCCTGTTCCTGAATCTGGTTTCCATTTCATGGAGTTGATATTCACGTCATGTTTCAGACGTATTGTTCCACACCACACGCAGCATCTGGGCTCTTGGGATGGCCTTGATCAATGATCTGGGGTGTTAACTGGAGGCATGTAATAATGAGTAGTGGTCTGTCTCCTTTTTGTACAGAGAAGTACCTAGACCAGTGTCCTCCTTGAATATTCTGAGATCCAGAAAATCAACTTCAAGGTAACTTGAGACAGCCTTCAGTTTGGCATGTCCACCAATTTCATGAGTGTGCTAACCCATTCCCGGAATGTCTCCATAATACCCCGCCATATCACAATGATATCGTCAATGTACCGTTTGTAAAAACGTACCTGGCTATGTTCGTAGACTTTGAAAATGTTTACTTCAATGTGCTCCATAAACAGGTTTGCAAAGACAGGGGCCATATTAGAGCCCATTGCTGTGCCCATGAGTTGCAGGTAAAATCCGCTCTTAAATTTGAAATAATTCAGTTTCACACAGATGGATAGTAGCTCCACAATGAATTCAGTGGGGGGTCCAACATATGGATATCTGTTCAGGCATTGTGTCACTATTTCAATCCCCAATTCATGCGGGATGATGGTATAAAGACTTGTCACGTCCATGCTGGCTAGCACATTACCAGGCAGTACATCCTCGATTTGTTTCAAGTTGGAGATGAGAGCTAAAGAGTCTCGTATATAGAACCTCATGTTGAGCACCAGGGGTTGGAGGATGGAATCAATATAAGTTGCCAGGGGTTGTAGTAATGATCCACGGGCTGAGCCAATCGGCCTACCAGGGAGTGAGGTGAGTTGCTAATGTATCTTTGGTAAGGTATATAAGATGGGTCTGATGGGGTACTGGGTAATCAGCCAGTCCCTCAATGTTGAGTCTATCCAATTCATTAGTGCGGCATGTTCGATCACCCCGTCGATCCATAATTTATACGTTATGGTAGGGTCACATGGGAGAGCCTTATAGGTGGCCGCATCAGCTAATTGCTTCTCAGTTTCCATCTTGTATTCCTGATAGTCTTGTAGAACTATCGCGCCGCTCTTATCGGCCAGGCGTATTACAATGGAGGTGTCCTCTATCAAAGAGTGTATAGCTTCCCAATCCTTGGAGGTCACGTTGTTCCTGTACCTAAGAGTGTTATCTTCACTTTGTTTTGTACTATCATAGTGCATGTGCATATGCTTGAATTGGTAGTGGGTGGATCAAATGTGCTGGGCTTCTTAAAGGTGCATTTGGTGTCTTCCAATATGTTGCCTTGAAAGAAGTCACAGAGCTTCAGCTGTCTTTGGAACCACATCATGTCTATATATGTCATGAAGTTGTTAGGCACTGTGGTGGGGACGAAGGATAATCCCTTGTTGAAAAACCCTTTGCTCCTGTTCACTCAGGACGTGCTTGCTGAGATTGACTGTCACATCCTCCTCCGTCTGCGCTGGAACCTAACCTGCCTTAGATTGGCTGATTGGAACACCCAATAGAATGAGAGCTCAATCCTATTGGCTGATTGCAACAGCCAATAGGATTTTTCCCCTCTAATTCCTATTGGCTGATATAAATCTTTCAGCCAATAGGAATGTAAGGGACACCATTTTTCCCCTCTAATTCCTATTGGCTGATAGAAATCTTTCAGCCAATAGGAATGTAAGGGACGCCATTTTGGATGACATCACTTAAGGGAACCATCCGTTTAAGCCGACGACCATAAGAAGAGGATGCTCCGCGCCGGGTGTCTTGAAGATGGACCCGCTCCGCGCCGGATGGATGAAGATAGAAGATGCCGTCTGGATGAAGACTTCTTCTCGCTTGGATGAGGACTTCGCCGGCTGGAGGAGGATGGATGTCTGGACTTCGATAACTGTAAGTGGATCGTGGGGGGTTAGTGTAAGGTTTTTTAAGGTTTTTTTGGGTGGGTTTTGGTTTTGGGCAATTTGTAAAAGAGCTAAATGCCCTTTTAAGGGCAATGCCTATCCAAATGCCCTTTTCAGGGCAATGTTTAGCTTAGGTTTATTTAGATAGGTTTTTATTTGGGGGGTTTGGTTGGGTGGGTGGTAGGTTTTACTGTTGGGGGGTTGTTTGCATTTTTTATTGCAATGTAAAAAAGCTGATTTCTTTGGGTTTGGCTTCCTGAGGTCATGAGAGCTTCCGACGACGGCTTGGCGGAGTATCGTTTGGTGCGGCATCTGAAGTCAGAGGGTCCGGTGAGAATATCCACAGCTGGAGCGGTCATAATAGAAAGTGTTTGCAATGAGCCCAGCAAGACCGGTACTCCTTTTTCTGCTGCTTTGAACAGTCATATTAAGGGTAAGCAAAGAATTGCTCAGGATCCCAGTGACTGTTTTTGTTTATGAACCCTGCTTTGCTGATTTGACCACTCTCACAGGACACTTTATATGTACTCAGAGAGATACTCTTTTGTGCTTACTGAAAAGTGGACTTAAAAACTGCCACCCCATATTTCATATAATAGAACTGTGAACAACCCAGTGAATAAAACTGCAGCTGGCTCACATTAAATGCCAGATTTTGTAAGATAACGCTCTTTTCTAGAGGGCCCAAATTTATCTGAGTCACTTTACACAAATTAACAGGGGAAGAAAGTTGTACAAAAGGGAATTACTCCCACTATTATCAGACACCCTTGTACATAGTGGGCCAAGAATCTGAGGATCATAGATTTGGTCTCGCACTGGACTTGTTCCCTTACTAGTAAAAGACAACACTCTACTATTCGTTTTGCCCTCCCACATATCTGCCCCAAGAGACTTTACTTCTTTCACATTAAATCTCGCTCAATAAAAGGTACCTATATAAACCCCCAACCAACAATGTCCCACAGGAAAAACACTAAAGGGGAGAAAGGCCCTAAAAGTACTAATCTTACCAATTACCTTAAAATGGCTGCTGCGGGACCAGACCCACTATGCAATGAAAGCCTAAGCGCTGTCCCCTCTCTAGCAATTGCTGAGCACACAACACCGGGCACACAGCTGCAAGAACCGCCATCAGAAGAGGACCTTAGAGTTCATTCCACTAAAGCTGATATCAATATGGTGCTATCTGAAATGAGATCCCTATTTGGGGACCTAAAGAAGGACTTTCATCAAATTAACCAGCAGGTCCATACTTTAGAGAGAAAGCAAGACACTATACAAGCTCAGGTAACGTCCAATACCCAAAGGGCTCTAGAACAAGAAGGGGACATTCAATTTTTGTTGTCTAGGGTTGAAGACCTGGATAACAGAGGAAGGCGAAACACCTTCGGATCAGGGGAGTACCGGAGACGGTTAATAACTCGGCAATAGAAGGCTACTTACAGGATCTATTCCGGACTATAAAAGGAACACCAAGCTCACCAGATGTCCAGATAGAGAGAGCTCACCAAGCTCTTCGACCCAGACCATCGCCAAAAGCTCCTCCACGAGATATAATCGTGAAGTTTCTAAGCTACAGGGACAAGGATACAATTTCCCAGAAAGCACGGTCCATCAAAGATCTCACACATGCTGGCATCCCTATCCAAGTATTTTCCGACCTGAGTCAGCTAACATTACAGAAGAGGAGAGACCTACGGTTTTTAACCAGCGCACTCCAATCACACAAAATTCAATATAAGTGGGGCTTTCCGGTCTGCCTTATCGCTACCCGTAATGGGAAACAGGCGATATATAGAACTCAGGCGGATTTGCAGGATTTTTGCAACATATTAGATATTGATATACCCCGTCAGGAAGAAGAAGCAACCTTCCTAAGAGACCAGAATAAGTAGAAAGTGCCTCCCTTGACTTACGGGAGACCATGGACTGCAGTGAACTCCCTTTCAGGCTTCAGATAAGTGCTCTTGCATGTGGTTACTTAAGGCCTACTATTACCAATTTAGCTCTTTACTGATAGTCACAAGGAGAAATCTATGTAGCAGTAATGTGTATACCTATACCAAAAGGTACATTGCTCTACTAGTTAATAATTACCTAAATTGTTGAATGTGAAATGTTACCATTGTTATGCCTATACTTATATTGGTTCCAGGTACAAGTTATGCTTCAAAAGGAAATGTTTCCACAGGCACCTTGACATCTGGTGAGATAGTTAGCTCTCTATTGCTACTTCACACACCTATACAATAAATGTACGTTACGTTACTGATTAGCAATCACAGACTACTATAGGGGAGTAGACCCTAGTGAACGTAATGGGTTTCTCCATTCCATAGCAGCAACATTGTTACCTGATATTGATGTGAAATCTTGAGGGAAACTCCAACTGGGTTATATAGTGAAAATGTTTTAGAATAGCCATTAAAATCTGTACCATAGATAGCCTTAGGTTAATGTATTGTTAGCCCTAATGTGTCCACCTGGGCCAGATTGGAGTTTTGATTTACAGGTTAACAATTATGTTAGACGTTTCACTTGTTATACTGTTATTAATGTTTACATATTGTCACCTACCCCAGGTTGCAGATCCCCACAGGGGATTTTAGTTATGCAAGGCATGTCAATTACTCACATTGTACCCTATCACTTTTTAACACCCTTGGTCTCATCTAAAGACTTACTAATCCGGACATGTTATGCTCCTTCCTTTCACTTTTTACCTCCTTTCTTTACTTGCATTGGACGCAGGGATACAGATACCACACTTTTTCTTATCTTTTTACCTTTTCCACCTAGACTGCGGTCCTCGGCCGTTTGCTGTTAGCAGTGGGCTGACCGACTATCACCTACCCTAACCACTTCCCACTTTTTGGATAAATATCCAGAAAACCCATCCCCCACTAACCACCCTACTCTCTACTTGTTCCCTTCTCTTTATACCCTATAACTTTTTCTGGTCCCCTATACCCCCTCTCCTTTTTCCCTCCCCCCTTCTGCCTCCCTCCCCCCCCCTTTTTTTTTTTTTTCCCTTCTCCTCCCCTCCCTACTCCTCCCAAATATGGCAGCACACGGGATACAAACTCTGTCCTTCATGACACTAAACACTAAGGGCCTAAATATCCCAGAAAAACGCTCCCACTTAATTCGAGATGTTACTCGAGCACACTGTGACATCATATTTTTACAGGAGACGCATTTCCGCAGGGGCAGGGAACCAGTTTGGTTCAACCCTAAATTTCCAACCTCCTTTTTCGCTTCTGGGACCTCAAAGAAAAACGGAGTAGGTATATTGATAAAACACTCTTCCCCTTTTTCCCTCTCTCACATAGAAAGAGACCCTGAGGGTCACTATCTTATAGTAATAGGCACACTTTATAATAGACTTGTTACCCTTGTTAACGCCTATTTTCCAAATCAACACCAGAGCAAATTTATGAATTCCCTTACTAACAAAATTCTTGAGCTCCGGAAAGGAGCCTTGATACTGGGAGGGGACTTCAATGTTCCACTTGATCCTATCTTGGACACTTCTAAAATGACAGCCTCAGTCACTAACAAAACTCTTCGACAGTGTAATGCCAGACTGGAAGAATTGGCGGTTAACGACACATGGTGCACATTATACCCCACTAGACGAGACTACACTTTTTATTCCCATCCACACGAGGTATACTCAAGGATCGATTATTTTTTCACGGACCAATTGACCCTTGCAGGGGTTATAAACACTCAGATACTCCCCATGACCTGGTCCGATCACGCCCCAGTTGTTTGTACCTTCAGCACCAAATAGACCATTTATCTGGAGGTTTGATGACTTCTTACTGAATAACCAAGTGATTAAAACTCAAATCACTACAAAAATGTTGGAATATTTTCAAAGCAATGAAAACGGGGAAGTGCCGGACCATGTTGTTTGGGAGGCACATAAGTGCGTGATCAGAGGCGAACTAATACAACAGAAAGCTTTCCAATCTAAACAGCTCAGACTTAGATATACGGACCTCCTTAAACAGATACATGACTTGGAAGCTAGACACAAGACAACACCTATAGACTCACTAATCAAACAAGACCTTCTTCAAGCTAGGAAATAAATGCAGGACATTCACTCTAGGGAACATCAAATTGCTGCACTGAAGTTGCAACAAAAATATTACGAATTTGGAGACAAACCTGGAAAGCTCTTGGCGAGAGCTCTAAAAAGAAGACAATCCAAATCCCATATTCACTCCATATTAAATCACCATAACCAATTTTGCTCAGACAGTCCTTCTATAGCTGAAGTACTTAGAACCTATTACCAAAATTTGTACAATCTTCAGAAAGAGGAGGTTTCTTCCCAAAACACGGAGGAGACACCTCCGCGGTCCCCTATTGACACCTACCTGGACTCCTTAACTCTCGCGGCCCTTTCTGAAGAGGAAAGAGAGAGCTTAGATGCAAACATCTCTGTAGAGGAAGTGGCCAAGACTATAGAAAGCTTACCAGCAGGCAAATGCCCGGGCCCAGACGGTTTTAGCGCGAAATATTATAAAATTGTTAAAGATGTACTGTCCCCTCGCCTAGCCTCCCTGTTTAACAACATCGGGAATACCCAGGATTTCCCCCCAACCATGCTCTTAGCACACGTCACAACTATCCCAAAACCGGGAGAGTCAACTGATCGGCCTGAAAATTTCAGGCCGATTTCCCTCCTCAATGTAGACCTGAAAATTTTCCCAAAAATCTTATCGTCGAGGTTAAACAAATTCCTTCCACAGCTAATATCTCCCGATCAGGTGGGATTTGTCCCAGGCAGAGAAGCCAGGGACAACACCATAAAAGCAGCTCTGTTAGTAAATTATGCGCAACTTAACAACATCCCGTCGGTGCTTATATCAACGGACGCCGAGAAGGCCTTTGATAGGGTCAACTGGAACTTCCTCAGGGCTGTCCTATTAAAAATGAATTTCGGTCAAACCTTTATCCAAAAAATCTTCTCCCTATACTCGGGCCCAACCGCACAAGTAAAAATCAACAACATTTTATCTGACCCTTTTAAAATCTCAAATGGAACACGCCAGGGCTGTCCCTTATCCCCCCTGTTGTTTGCCCTCTCAATAGAAATACTAGCGCAAAAGATTCGGGACAACCAGAAAATCCCTGGCATTAAGATAAGAGACCAGGAACATAAGGTTTCGCTATATGCGGACGATATTCTCCTCTCGGTCACTGACCCGATAACCTCAATCCCAGAAATCCTTTGAGAATTTGAAGAATACGGTAGAGTATCCAATTTTCACTTGAACCAAGCAAAATCAGAAATCCTAAACATTAACTTACCACTAACGGACTTATGCCGCTTATCAGATAGATATTTGCAAATTACGGGTTAAAACGCGAGCACTCAAATACTTAGGGATTCATCTAACCCCCAAAACAGAGAGCCTCTTTGAGGCTAATTACACTCACCTATCACAATCAATACTAGGTGACCTCTCATCATGGAAAAACAAGAAAATTTCCTGGTTAGGTAGGATTGGGGTTGTGAAAATGAACATCCTTCCTAGGATCCTATACTATCTTCAGACTCTCCCGACCCCATTCCCTAACCAGTATCTATCAAAACTTCAGAGACAACTAGAGGAATATATATGGGGAGGTACCAGACCAAGGGTTCCCAGGAACACATTATACTTATCCAAAGAGAGAGGTATTCCGAACCTGTTACTTTACAAATAAGCTATTAATCTCCAACATCAGGTAGAATGGTGCACCAACTCTAAAGATAAAAGGTGGGTCCAAATAGGACGGGCTATTTTGGGCATACAAAATGTAGGCACATTGGGATGGATCTCAAACAAAAATAGACCTAAACTTATTGGTCAATACCCACTAATGAGGGAATTCTTCTCGCAATGGGATAGAACACTAGTAGAACACCCGCATATCTCCTCTAACCCCTCACCTCTTACACCTTTCATACATAACCCAGACATCCCATTCTCTAACACTGTCCAGCCGACCCTTGACAAGACACGGTTAGATCAGACTATGTTTCATAGGCTACTATCAAATAAAAAACTCAAAAGTTTGGAAGAATTGGCGGAGTCGGGTTTGAATATATTGTGTTTTTTTCATAGACAGCTCCAACACTACATGTTCACACATAAAGGGGCAGACAGTATTTCTAGACAACTGAGTCAGTCGGAATCATTATGCTTGCTAAGCCACGCTCCTTCACATTTAATATCAATTATGTACAAACTGCTGACATCTCATAAGGATTGTTATATACCTACCTTTGTTAGACAATGGAACGGTGAGTTAGACCGCCCCCTCACAGACACGGAATGGCAGAAAATATACCACAACCACACCAAGGCTTCAATCTCGGCCAGAACCCTTGAATCCAACTATAAATACTTGTCCCGGTGGTATCTTACACCAGATAAGATTAAAAAAATATATAAGAGATCTGATTGTAGGTGCTGGAGGGGCTGTGGGGAGGCTGGGACCATCCTCCATATTTGGTGGACCTGTGATTTGATATCTCCGTTCTGGAGTTCTGTACTGGATATTATTGACTCTAAACTAAACATTAAACTACGCAGAAACCCAGACCTTCTACTGTTCCATGGGCTGCCCAAACTGACAGAGAAACCCAAAAAATACCTCCTGTACATAATGTTAAACAGTGCGAAAGCCCTCATTCCCCAAAACTGGAAATCAGATATAATCCCTCAGACTGCTGATTGGGAATCTCAAGTAGATAGACATTTGTCATTAGAAAGATTTCGATACATGAGGGATGATAGAATGGAAATCCATGAATATATGAAAGAAATCTGGAGACCACTGATTAGATGAGCCCTGGGTACCTTACCCTTCTCAGTGATAATGCATGGCCTAGCCTTCCCCCCCCCTTTTTTTCCCCCTCCCCCCCCTTCCACCCCCCCTTCCATTGATGAGAACCGCCCCCCTTCCCCCTCTCTCCTTCTTCCCACTCTTATCTTTTTCTTTATCTTTTCATCTCTCTCTTTCTTTATCTCTTTTTCCTCTCACGACGAGCCTTGTAATTTCCGTCGCTCGTCATAATTAAATGTCAACGGGGATACTCGATGTCTACTTTCAATACAGTATAATTATACCTGTATACTCAGGTAGTACTAAGTGGATTTTACAACAGACGTCCATATGTTGGACATAAGTGAGAAATTAATGTGTCCCGGACATAAGCAGTATGGACATGATACAAAGAATCCTGGATACATATCAGTCGCTTACATATTTGTTTTCAGAAATGTAGCAAACAACATATTGAAATAACGCCGCATTTGTGGCGGTCATTGAAATCCCTATTGCGCTCAAAACTCGTAATCTAGATGAGCGTTTTTTATGAGTGGAACTGTATTTTTAATTGTATTTTTAATGTGTTTTGTGCAACTTTTTGTCTCATGTAACAGTTAACTAGAGCTTTGAAGTCTCGCTAACCTGACACACGTTAAAATTAATTGTGCTCAAGTGAAAAAGTGTTCACTTTTAACTCCTAATATGAGCGCTACTTCCTACGCACACAAAGAGGCGCGATAAACCCCTTATCGCTTGCTCACAACAGTTAGCATGCGACTCGTAATCTAGCCCTATATGAGAAATAGGAGAAATAGGACCCAAAGTGCCTATCTAAAAGCCTTTAAATATTAAGAAAGTTATTAAACAAAGAAAAATGCCATGCATTACCTGGAATATCGTTATTGGGTATGTTTTAGAAGGGTAAGTAATGTAATAATTTAACACTGTAAAGGGTAGTATAAAAAGTAACACTTTGCACTCCTGTCCTTTACAAGATAATAAAATAATGCATTAACCTCAATGCATCACTTTGATTGTGCGGTATTAAATGTTAAGGGCCTGCTCACGAGTAGAGCGGTATTTATCGTTCCCGCGCTAACTCTGCTAGAAGAAAGCTTTTTGTGCGCATCAGTTAGCGATCATATTACAACTTGAAAGTAAAAAGTTTTCGCTTGCATGCTAACTTGATGGACACACAACACCAAAGTTACAATATTGCGACCTTGTTAACGTATTCTCCCATTGAAGTCAATGGGGCAAAAAAAGTTAAAAAAAAAAACATACTCGCACGCAAACCTGATTACATATTCTCAAGTGCGTTAACCTGACATGAAAATATGAATATTTCACATTCCAATGTTCTTCACATAGCAGAATATGTTCTGTTTCTTAATAAATACATATTTCTATATATATCTGATGGTATTTTGGTACAATATATATCTATACCTTTATATAGATGATTAAATAGGTATAGATATATACAGATATATTTAGGAATATCTATTTAAAAATACTTAGAACATATTCCCCTATGTGCAGAACATTGGAATGTGAAATATTTACTGTAAATACACAGTTTAACACTTTACTAAATATGAATATTGCATAAATATGATTTTACATGTTTTTATCTTCTTGACTGCAAAGGGCTCTAATGCACACAGGGGCAAAACTACAGGGGTTGCAGAGGTCCCAAGGGTGGGGGCCCAGCTTAAAAAAAAAAATATATATATATATATATTATTTTTTTTTTACAATAAAAAACGTTGACCTGCCATTGCCTGCACTGATATCATGTGAGTGTAACTTGATGCTTCACTAGTGTCTCTGACTACAGGGGTTAGTGTTTCTGTTTTACCCATTGGTGTTTATGTGTATGTGTGTGTGTGTATGTATGTATGTGACTGTGTGTGTATTTATGCATGTATGTGTGTGTGTGTATGTATATGTGACTGTGTGTGTATTTATGCATGTATATGTGTGTGTATGTATGTATGTGACTGTGTGTGTATTTATGCATGTATGTGTGTGTGTGTATGTATATGTGACTGTGTGTGTATTTATGCATGTATATGTGTGTGTATGTATGTATGTGACTGTGTGTGTATTTATGCATGTATGTGTGTGTGTGTATGTATATGTGACTGTGTGTGTATTTATGCATGTATATGTGTGTGTATGTATGTATGTGACTGTGTGTGTATTTATGCATGTATGTGTGTGTGTGTATGTATATGTGACTGTGTGTGTATTTATGCATGTATATGTGTGTGTATGTATGTATGTGACTGTGTATGTATTTATGCATGTATGTGTGTGTGTGTGTGTATGTATGTATGTGACTGTGTGTGTATTTGTGCATATATGTGTGTGTGTGTGTGTGTGTGTATGTATGTGACTGTGTGTGTATTTATGCATGTGTGTGTGTGTGTGTGTGTGTGTGTGTATGTATATATGTGACTGTGTGTGTATTTATGCATGTGTGTGTGTGTGTGTGTGTATGTATGTATGTGACTGTGTGTGTATTTATGCATGCATGTGTGTGTGTGTGTGTGTGTATGTTTGTGGAACCAGCAAATTACAGACCTTGTTACTACAGCATGAGGGGGCAGGGAGTAAACAGTGTCAGTCTATACAGTACCACTATATACAGTACGGGGGGGGCTGGACCATGTCACAGACTACTGTGGTCACTTTAGAAAGTACTGGGGTGGGTAGGGTCAGGCCAGCCAACTCACCGACAGATTACAGACTGTGTCACTGACTCACTATATACAGTACTGGTGGGTTAAACAGTGTCACTATATACAGTAATAGGGGGTCAGACCATCTCACAGACTGTGGGCACAGGGTACCTCATTTTGCAGACATGTAATCTGATTTACATTTTTTTTTCTGTGTTAAATGTAAAAAAAAAGATATGTATCAAATTCACTTTTTTGGGGGGGTTGGGGGGGGCCTTCTTAGATTCTTGCACCTGGGCCCTGTGGTTTCTAGTTATGCCTCTGAATGCACATATACTGTATATATATATATATATATATATATATATATATACATACAAACCCAATTCTGAAAAAGTTGGGACAGTTTGGAAAATGCAAAAAACAAACAAAACTAGTCATTTGAAAATTGAATTCACCCTTTACTATATTAAAAACACATTAACACATTATTTGATGTTTTACTTTGCAAATTTAATGTATTTTTTAAAATATACACTCATTTCAAATCTGATGACTGCAAAACACTCCAAAAAAGTTAGGACAGTCGACTGTTTACCACTGTGTAACATCACCTTTTCTTTTAAAAACACTTATTAAGCATTCGGGCACCAAAGACACCAGTTGGTTAAGTTTAGCAAGCAGAATTTTCCCCCATTCATCCATTATGCACGTCTTCAGCTACGCAACTGTACAGGACCTTCATTGCCTTATTTTGCTCTTCATAATGTGCCACACATTCTCAACTGGAGTCAGGTCAGGCCTGCAGGCAGGCCATGCTAGCACCACACTCTCTGCTTACGCAACCATGCACTTGTAATCTGGACAGAATGTAATTGACGTTGTCCTGCTGGAAAATTCAGTGACGTCCCTGGAAAAGACAACATCTGGATGGCAGCATATGGTGCTTTAAAATGTATACATATCTTTCTGCAATGGGCACTGACCCCCCCCCTCCATACCATGACAGACCCTGGCTTTTGGACCTGACGCTGATAACAGCTTGGATGGTCCTTTCTTCTTTGGCCCGGAAAACACGACAACTGTTTTTTTCCAAAAATTATTTGAAATGTTGACTCGTGGAACCACAAAACACAATTCCACTGGGATACTGTTCATCTCAGAGACTGAACCCAGAGAAGTCGTTGGCGCTTCTGGACAGTGTTGATGTATGGCTTCTGCTTTGCATAGTAAAGCATTAACTTGCATCTGTGGATGCACTGGCAAATGGTTTTGACTGACAAAGGTTTACCAAAGTATTCTCGAGCCCAGGTCAGGATATCCATTACAGACTCACGTAGATCACGCACATTCAGAAGTGGTTTTCAGCCTTGCCCTTAACGCACTGAGATTTGACTATATTCCTTGAATCTTTTAATTATATTGTGCACTGTAGAAGGGGAAAAGCCCAAAATCCTACCGATTTATCTTTGGGGAATGTTGTTTTCAAAGTGTTGGATTATTCGCTGACACATCTGTTGGCATATCGGTGAGCCTTGGATCCATCCTTGCTCTTGAAGGACTAGGCTATTTTTGGAGACTCCTTATATACTATGATTACACGATTACCTCACCTGTTTCACATCACCTTCTTATTTCAACTTGTCACATCGCTATTAGTCCTAAATTTCCCGTGTTCTAACTTTTTTCGAACATGTTGCAGTCATCAGATTTGAAATGAGTGTATATTTTCACAAATACATTAAATTCACAAAGTAAAACATCAAAAAATGTATTATTAATGTGTTTTCAATATAGTACAGGGTGAATTGAATTGTCAATTGACTCTTTTTGTTTGGTTTTTTGCATTTTCCATAATGTCCCAACTTTTTTTGAAATTAAGGTTGTATATATACATATTTATTTATGTGTTTATATGTATATGTGTCTGTAAATACATATTTACACATATAAATACATCTGTACACACATATAAAACACACACACACATACATATATATATATATATATATATATATATATATATATATACATACATACATATACATATTTAGACATGTGTATGTATGTATCTCTATGTTAAAGCCCGTTTCTGCCTTTTTTTCCGAACACCTGAGACCTCATATCTTTGAGCCTTTATAGCTTATTTGTGCAATAGAAAGTGTTATTATGAGTATATATGTACCTTTGATGTAACCAGAACACTGAGGCAGTGATATCCAGATGCACGTTAAATTTAATTGTGCTCAAGTTACCGTTTTTGAAACGTTAGGATTTACAAGTGCCATAAATAAAGGGTACTTTCAGTCTGGAAGTATAAAAAACTTCATGCTGAAAGTAACTTTTTTTAACGGCAAGTTTATGCAGAACTGAGCACCTCCAGCCGCCCATGGCAAAACACTATTTTCCCAATGAGGTTAAGTTTCCACCTCTAAGCCAATAGCGTGCTAGCCATACGGCATAATGCCGAATGGCTACCAAGGCTATTGGCTAAGAGGTGGAAGGTATTTACTGTCCCTTTAGAGTTAAAGAAATTATACTTAAAAAGTATATCATGCATATGAAAGTAAACCACATGTATTAAACCCTTAAGCCAACTGGATGTAAGTACTATATCACAAAGTACTTTTTGTTGGTGTAGTACCTACCTCGAACAGTCTGGCGCATACTGGACAATATGTCGGACACTAGGCATGATGCTAGGTAGGATCAAACAATGCTCCCTCAAAAACTCTAGCATAGCTCCCACTCTTGATTACACTATACATATTTTTCACATACTTCTGGTAGTTACATACAAATAAATAATTTTACCTCTTTGGGACAGCAACACACGTAAACGTCCCATATGTGTAATGCATTGAGGCATAAGAGGCCTTTTACAATTAGCTAACACAAAGAGACATTAAAAAACTGGACATTTAAAGAGACAGTGTACACCAATTTTCATGTAACTGCAGGTAATAGACACTACTATAAAGAATATGCACAAGAACTGATATAAAAATCCACTTTAAAACCTTTTAAAAATTTACTTAGAAGCTTAGAAGTTTAGCACTGTTGATGATGGTAGCCTGGGACACTGAGTGAAAGGGGCTGGGAAAGCAGGAAGAGCAGACACTGTTTTGGGGGGGATCGGCGAGGTGTAATGGCTGAGGATTAATTCATACAATGCAAAAAAAAAAAATGTCAATTTTTTTTTTTTAAAAATGCACTAAAACTGCATACTGATAGACTGTGCCAGTACCTAAGATGGTGGTGACCAGTGTGGGGGGGGTAAGGAAAAATAGCTGTTTGGGAGGGATCAGGTAGGGATCAGTTTGGTGGGAGGGTAATACCTACACTGCAATAATATTACCCTTACTAGCTAACTAATTAAACCCTTCACTGCTGGGAATTTCAGAAGTGTGGTGTGCAGCTGCATTCAGCGGCCTTCTAATTACCAAAAAGCAATGCCAAAGCCATGCATGTCTGCTATTTCTGAACAAAGGGGACCCCAGAAATGCTTTTACAACCATTTGTGTTATGACTTCACAAACGGTATGTAAATAAATTCAGTAAGAACCCCAAAGTTTATGAAAAAGTTATCAAGTTTTTTTAATATGATTGTATTTGGCGGCAAAACGGTGACATGATATATACCAAAATGGGCCTACATCAGTATCTTGGGTTGTCCACTAAATATTATTTATAGTTTTGATAGGTATATAAAAATGCTCTATTTCTGTTTAAATAGAGTGATAGCAAAAATGCTCAAAATTATCTGGTAGTTTGGGGAAGTTTTTCTCGGAAACTCCGGGAAGCAAAGGAGTTAAACATGTTTATCGGCATTAAAAAAATGTCAAAGTGACCTAACAGGAAGCTCGTTTGTGTACAACTGATACTTTGGTATCCATTTCTCACTGGTTGATACAAACAACTCAAGAAAAAAAAAAGTTTATTTAGCACAGGGTCATTCATTTAAAACAAAACAACTGTTAAAGATTTTCAAATACTCTCTTTTAGATGGAACAGATAAAAAAAATCAGTACAGTGTCCCTTTAATGAATCATTTTTGTGTTGTTTTAGAAAAAAATTAGAAAAATATCAGTGAGAAATGTGCACAGCAATACTGCAAAAGTAGCTAATCTAAATAAAGGATGCGTTAGATACTCTGAATTAATCAATTACTTATTTTATATAAGTGGCTCTAGCATCCTTGTTCATCTAAAAATGATACAATAAATTGTAAAGCTCAAAAAACATTATTTTGTTATTTGAAACAGCTGCATTTGTCTGTTGAAATCACCATCTATACTGAAAAAAGTGAATACTGTAGTATTGGCTAAAGACAAGCTATGTAAACAAAATTATGCAGAGGAGATCAACTTCCCATTGTGGGGGATGGGAAAAGAAAGATCCCAGACATTTGAAATAATTTTCCTGCAGCAGCTTGTTTGAACTCAGCATTTTGTTTGACTACAAAGTCCCTTTAATACATTAATTATATAGTCACTTCCATGTTGCTTTAAGATTCCCAATAGTTATAGTGATATGAAAAATAATATCATACTGCAGACATCACAATCCTAACCCTCCTACACATTCGTTCCTAACTGACCTAATCAGAGGTTCTAAGATATCCCACTGCAAAACAATTCCAGTTTTGCTTACAAAGTAACAGAAGCAAGCCTTGTCTACTCTAGTAACAAATCTATTGGCTCATCAACAAGGGCAAGTGGTGAAAGACATTTGGGCATTGAAAACTATTGCAGAAAACAAGATGTTAATGTATTCAGAACACCCCCCTTCCCCCAGTTTACTGGTATGTTAATGCAGTAGTAGACAAATCTGTTCAAAATTTAGGAGCCAGTAAAAATATTTCGAGGCCAGACATACTTTTAGGAGGCAGACAGTGGTATTTGTATATACAGGGAGTGCAGAATTATTAGGCAAGTTGTATTTTTGAGGATTAATTTTATTATTGAACAACAACCATGTTCTCAATGAACCCAAAAACCTCATTAATATCAAAGCTGAATATTTTTGGAAGTAGTTTTTAGTTTGTTTTTAGTTTTAGCTATTTTAGGGGGATATCTGTGTGTGCAGGTGACTATTACTGTGCAGAATTATTAGGCAACTTAACAAAAAACAAATATATACCCATTTCAATTATTTATTTTTACCAGTGAAACCAATATAACATCTCAACATTCACAAATATACATTTCTGACATTCAAAAACAAAACAAAAACAAATCAGTGACCAATATAGCCACCTTTCTTTGCAAGGACACTCAAAAGCCTGCCATCCATGGATTCTGTCAGTGTTTTGATCTGTTCACCATCAACATTGCGTGCAGCAGCAACCACAGCCTCCCAGACACTGTTCAGAGAGGTGTACTGTTTTCCCTCCTTGTAAATCTCACATTTGATGATGGACCACAGGTTCTCAATGGGGTTCAGATCAGGTGAACAAGGAGGCCATGTCATTAGATTTTCTTCTTTTATACCCTTTCTTTCCAGCCACGCTGTGGAGTACTTGGACGCGTGTGATGGAGCATTGTCCTGCATGAAAATCATGTTTTTCTTGAAGGATGCAGACTTCTTCCTGTACCACTGCTTGAAGAAGGTGTCTTCCAGAAACTGGCAGTAGGACTGGGAGTTGAGCTTGACTAAATCCTCAACCCGAAAAGGCCCCACAAGCTCATCTTTGATGATACCAGCCCAAACCAGTACTCCACCTCCACCTTGCTGGCGTCTGAGTCGGACTGGAGCTCTCTGCCCTTTACCAATCCAGCCACGGGCCCATCCATCTGGCCCATCAAGTCTCATTTCATCAGTCCATAAAACCTTAGAAAAATCAGTCTTGAGATATTTCTTGGCCCAGTCTTGACGTTTCAGCTTGTGTGTCTTGTTCAGTGGTGGTCGTCTTTCAGCCTTTCTTACCTTGACCATGTCTCTGAGTATTGCACACCTTGTGCTTTTGGGCACTCCAGTGATGTTGCAGCTCTGAAATATGGCCAAACTGGTGGCAAGTGGCATCTTGGCAGCTGCACGCTTGACTTTTCTCAGTTCATGGGCAGTTATTTTGCGCCTTGGTTTTTCCACACGCTTCTTGCGACCCTGTTGACTATTTTGAATGAAACGCTTGATTGTTCGATGATCACGCTTCAGAAGCTTTGCAATTTTAAGAGTGCTGCATCCCTCTGCAAGATATCTCACTATTTTTTACTTTTCTGAGCCTGTCAAGTCCTTCTTTTGACCCATTTTGCCAAAGGAAAGGAAGTTGCCTAATAATTATGCACACCTGATATAGGGTGTTGATGTCATTAGACCACACCCCTTCTCATTACAGAGATACACATCACCTAATATGCTTAATTGGTAGTAGGCTTTCGAGCCTATACAGCTTGGAGTAAGACAACAAGCATAAAGAGGATGATGTGGTCAAAATACTCATTTGCCTAATAATTCTGCACTCCCTGTAGATATTTGGGGAATCACACAAAAATTTTACCCATAGCTCCAAACCTGGGTTTGTCGAGCTCTGTGTTAATGTATAGCAAGACTATAAAGATGGTTTTTATTTACTAGCTGGTAGATTACGAGTTTTGTCGGTAAAGCTGTGCAGTGCTAACAAGCAGTTTCTGCTCACCGCTCACCTACAGACAACGCTGGTATTACGGGGCTTTTTAAACCCGGCGTTAGCCGCAGAAAAGTGAGCGGAGAGCAAAATTTTGCTCCACATCTCACTGTAATACAAGCGCTGCTTACGGTAGCGGTGAGCTGGCTAAACGTGCTCGTGCACGATTTCCCCATAGGAATTAATGGGGGAGAGCCGGCTGAAAAAAACCTAACACCTGCAAAAAAGCAGCGTTCAGCTCCTAACGCAGCCCCATTGATTCCTATGGGGAAATAAAAGTTATGTCTACACCTAACACCCTAACATGAATCCCGAGTCTAAACACCCCTAATCTTACACTTATTAACCCCTAATCTGCCGACCCGACATCATCGCCACCTACATTATATTATTAACCCCTAATCTGCCGCTCCGGACACAGCCGCCACCTACATTATACTTATGAACCCCTAATCTGCTGCCCCCAACATCACCAACACCTACATTATATTTATTAACCCCTAATCTGCCGCTCCCAATGTCGCCGCAACCTACCTACATTTATTGTCCCCTAAACTGCCACCCCCAACGTCATTATATTATAATATTAACCCCTAAACCTAAGTCTAAACCTAACCCCCCTAACTTAAATATTATTTAAATAAATCTAAATAAAATTACTACAATTAACTAAATTATTCCTATTTAAAACTAAATTCTTACCTGTAAAATGAACCCTAAGATAGCTACAATATAACTAATAGTTACGTTGTATCTATCTCAGGGTTTATTTTTATTTTACAGGCAACTTTGTATTTATTTTAATTAGGTACAATAGTTATTAAATAGTTATTAACTATTTAATAACTGCCTAGCTAAAATAAATACAAAAGTACCTGTAAAATAAAACCTAACTTAAGTTACAATTACACATAACACTACACTATAATTAAATTAAATCCCTAAATTAACTACAATTAATTAAAATGAAATACAATTATCTAAAGTATGGAAAAAAAAAACTAAATTGCAGAAAATAAAATAATTACAAGTTTTTTAAACTAATTACACCTAATCTAATCCCCCTAATAAAATAAAAAAGCCCCCCAAAATAATAAAAAGCCCTACCCTATACTAAATTACAAATAGCCCTTAAAAGGGCTTTTTGCGGGCATTGCCCCAAAGTAATCAGTCCTTTTACCTGTAAAAAAAAGTACAATACCCACCCAATATTAAAACCCACCACCCACACACCCAACCCTACTCTAAAACCCACTCAATCCCCCCTTAATAAAACCTAACACTAACCCCTTGAAGATCACCCTACCTTGAGAAGTCTTCACCCATCCGGGCCGAAGTCCTCAATGAAGCCGGACGAAGTGGTCCTCTAGATGGGCAGAAGTCTTCATCCAAGCCGGGAAGAAGAGGTCCTTCAGACAGGCAGAAGTCTTCATCCAGACGGCATCTTCTATCTTCATCCATCCAAAGCGGAGCGGGTCCATCTTCAAGACATCCGACGCGGAGCATCCTCTTCATCCGAAGTCTTCTTACTAAATGACGGTACCTTTAAGTGACGTCATCCAAGATGGCGTCCCTTCAATTCCGATTGGCTGATAGAATTCTATCAGCCAATCGGAATTAAGGTAGAAAAAATCCTATTGGCTGATGCAATCAGCCAATAGGATTGAGCTCGCATTCTATTGGCTGATTGGAACAGCCAATAGAATGCAAGCTCAATCCTATTGGCTGATTGGATCAGCCAATAAGATTTTTTTCTACCTTAATTCCGATTGGCTGATAGAATTCTATCAGCCAATCGGAATTGAAGGGACGCCATCTTGGATGACGTCACTTAAAGGTACTATCATTTAGTAAGAAGACTCCGGATGGAGAGGATGCTCCACGTCGGATGTCTTGAAGATGGACCCGCTCCGCTCCGGATGGATGAAGATAGAAGATGCCGTCTGGATGAAGACTGCTGCCCGTCTGGAGGACCTCTTCTTCCCGGCTTGGATGAAGACTTCTGCCCGTCTGGAGGACCACTTCGCCCGGCTTTGTTGAGGACTTCGGCCCGGTTAGGTGAAGACTTCTCAAGGTAGGGTGATCTTCAAGGGGTTAGTGTTAGGTTTTATTAAGGGGGGATTGGGTGGGTTTTAGAGTAGGGTTGGGTGTGTGGGTGGTGGGTTTTAATGTTGGGGAGGGTATTGTACTTTTTTTTACAGGTTAAAGAGCTGATTACTTTGGGGCAATGCCCCGCAAAAAGCCCTTTTAAGGGCTATTTGTAATTTAGTATAGGGTAGGGATTTTTATTATTTTGGGGGGCTTTTTTATTTTATTTTATTTATTTTTATTAAATTAGTTTAAAAAACTTGTAATTATTTTATTATTTTCTGTAATTTAGTGGGGGGGGGGTTCGTACTTTAAATAATTGTATTTAATTTTAATTAATTGTAGTTAATTTAGGGATTTAATTTAATTATAGTGTAGTGTTAGGTGTAATTGTAACTTAAGTTAGGTTTTATTTTACAGGTAAATTTGTCTTTATTTTAGCTAGGTAGTTATTAAATAGTTAATAACTATTTAATAACTATTGTACCTAGTTAAAATAAATACAAAGTTGCCTGTAAAATAAAAATAAACCCTGAGATAGCTACAATGTAACTATTAGTTATATTGCAGCTATCTTAGGGTTTATTTTATAGGTAAGTATTTAGTTTTAAATAGGAATAATTTAGTTAATAATAGTAATTTTATTTAGATTTATTAAAATTATATTTAAGTTAGGGGGGTGTTAGGGTTAGGGTTAGACTTAGGTTTAGGGGTTAATACATTTAATATAGTGGCAGCAATGTTGGGGGCGGCAGATTAGGGGTTAATAAATGTAGGTAGGTGGCGGCGATGTTAGGGACAGCAGATTAGGGATTAATAAAATTGAACTAGTGTTTGTGAGGCGGGAGTGGCGCGGTTTAGGGGTTAATATATTTATTAAAGTGGCGGCGATGTCCGGTTCGACAGATTAGGGGTTAAAATTTTTATTTAACTGTTTGCGATGGGGGGGGGGGGCTCAGTTTAGGGGTTAATAGGTAGTTTATGGGTGTTAGTGTACTTTTTAGCACTTTAGTTAAGAGTTTTATACTACGGCGTTAGACCATAAAACTCTTAACTACTGACTTTCAAATGCGTTAGGGATCTTGGAGGTAGAGGGTGTACTGCTCACTTTTAAGAAGACTCGTAATACCGGCGTTAGGAAAATCCCATTGAAAATATAGGATACGCAATTGAAGTAAGTGGATTTGTAGTGTTTTTGAGTCGCGCCAAAAAAGTGAGCGCTACACCTGTACCTGCAAGACTCGTAATATCAGCGGGCGTTAAAAAGCAGCGTTGGGACCTCTCAACGCTGCTTTTTAACCCTAACGCAAGACTCGTAATGTAGCCGTAGGTTTATGCACTTTTTATTGGAATTTTGCCAGGGCTGGCTCAACCATGGGATCAAGTGAGTCCAACGGACCTAGGCAGCACTTGACAAGGAGCAGCACTTCAGTGACTGAGTCAGTCACTGTCAGGACCAGACCACACCTGTCCTCTGTCTCCATGGGGGAAGTTGCAGGCTCCCAGCAGTAAAATCTCATTGTGCACAAAGACACAGAACTGGTCAGGGGTGACAAGCGCATCTCTTCCCTAACTATCTTCCCACGTATTGCAAAATTGTGCATAAGCATTGATTGCATGCATGTAGGCAGGCAGGATTAATAAGGCCAGTGGTTAGGCTAGTAGTTTGATATGATAATCAATAATATTACTACTGGGGGTCTAATTTAGTTCTTGGACCCAGGCAGCACAATATCTTGAGCTGGCCCTGAATTGATTTTTTAAATATATATTTTGTCAGAATAAATATATATAAGATTAAAATTAAAGGAACAGTCTACTCCAAATGTTTTATTGTTTAAAAAGATAGATAATCCCTTTATTACCCATTCCCCAGTTTTTGTTTAACCAACACGGTTATAGTAATATACTTTATACCTCTGTTATTACCTTGTATCTAAGCCTCTTCTGACAGCCCCCTTATCACATGGCTGTTTATTATCTATTGACTTGCATTTTAGCCAATTAGTGCAGTGTCATGCACAACTACACGGAAGAGAGCACAATGTTATCTGTAGGGCACACATGAATTAGCAGTGTATTGTTGTAAAAACCTAATAAAAAGCATGTGATAAGAGGCTGTCTGTAGTGGCTTAGAAACAGGAAGAAAATTAGAGGTTTAAAGGGATAGTAAATGCACATTTTTTGTCTTTCATGATTCAGATAGAGCATGCAATTTTATGCAACTTTGTAATTTATTCCTATTATAATTTTTTCTTTGTTCACTTGCTATCTTTTTTGAAACGCAAGAATGTAAGCTTAGGAACCGGCCCAGTACCTGGGTTGCGCTTGCTCATTGGTGGCTAAATGTAGATACCAATCAACAAGCGCTATCCAGGGTGCTGACCCATAAATGGGATGTCTCCTTAACTTAGATTCCTGCTTTTGCAAATAAAGAAAGCAAGAAAAATTGATAATAGGAGTAAATTAGAAAGTTGCTTTAAATTGCATGTGCTATCTGAATCATGAAAGAAAAAAAATGGGTTTAGTATCACTTTAAATGTTATAAAGTATATTAATATAACAATGTTGGTTGTGCAAAGCTGGAAATAGGTAGTAAATGCATTATCTATCTTTTTAAACAATAATAATCTTGGTGTAGACTGTTGCTTTAAATCAATGTGCATTCAAGATTCTTTAATTTGCTTACATTTTTAGCAGCTAATACTAAGACAAGAATACACAGTTACACAGAAAAGCAACAATGATAAAGGCGTTTAAAAAATTTCCAACCCTACTTATATAACAATAGACAGCAATTATTAGAGGCAATTAACAGACACATGAACGGGTTTTGCATATTTATAGCTAACATTTAATTTAAGGGATAGTAATTACAGTTATTTGTCTACAAGAATCCATCCCTAAGAGAAAATGGTAACCATCTCTATTAAAGTTTTTTTTTTTTTTTTTTTAAAAGACTTTAACCCAGAGACGTCCAACTTTATAAATAAGGAAATAAGTTGTTACACTTGCTAGGAGTATGAGCAACTTTTACAAATTCTATATATCCAACCATAAATCTAAATATCTCTGACACTGCTTATGCACAAACTGCACAAATCGACATTTAAATATAGTTCCAAATGAATAGTCAGTGGATAGTCTAAATGAGCAGGAATGAAAGGAATGAACCAGTTGCAAAAAAGTGAAGGAACTTTTTTTCCCAACTTTGGGCTAGATTACCACATTTGTGCAAGGGTTTTCGCAAGTGTTTGCGTACAGCTTAAAATACGCTCATACTACAAGTTTAACGTGGTTGCGTGAGCTCAATTGTGATTTACACTAGAATCATTACCGCAAATGAAAGTGTCACACAAACCACATAAAAATACATTACAAAGTACAGTTAAACTAATATTAACACTATCTAATAAAAAATTATTTAAAAAAAATATTGCACAAAAAAGTTATAAGTGCTCAAGGATATGAGATATTGGGTGTTAAAAAAAAGGCAGGCAAAGGACTTTAACTTTGAGATACATACATATACATGTCTACACATGTGTGTGTGTGTGTGTGTATATATATATATATATATATATATATGTACAAAACACGGAAGGGAACTGCACTCTCATACTGGACCGGGTACACATCCCATGACCCTGCAACATGCTCAGCCCTGGGTGCCACTGGCACTCACAGGAAGCTGTGCTGCTCACAGAGTCACAGGCAGTTAACCCCAGTCAGGTCTGGGTGCAAGAACCATAGGGAAAATTACAAAACAAATTAATACAACACACAGAGAAAACCCAGCACTCACTTACAAGCTCTCAGCTAAGATTTAAAAGCAAAAATGGAAAGGTTAGTTACCGCATCTGGCCAAACGGGACAAGCCCAGGTACCTCGTCAAGGTCCTTTCCAATACCTGGGACCCTAAAACAGCCACACAATGCAAGCTTTCAAATCCAAACAAACTGGGAACAAGGGAAGGGTGCACAGGAATATGTAATCACCCTAGACATATACAAAACACGGAAAGGAACTGCACTCTCATACTGGACCGGGTACACATCCCATGACCCTGCAACATGCTCAGCCCTGGGTGCCACTGGCACTCACAGGAAGCTGTGCTGCTCACAGAGTCACAGGCAGTTAACCCCAGTCAGGTCTGGGTGCAAGAACCATAGGGAAAATTACAAAACAAATTAATACAACACACAGAGAAAACCCAGCACTCACTTACAAGCTCTCAGCTAAGATTTAAAAGCAAAAATGGAAAGGTTAGTTACCGCATCTGGCCAAATGGGACAAGCCCATTTATATATATATATAGGAAAGAAATAGAAAAGTCTGGGCAGAGCTCAAAGCAACACGGTTAGTAACAGCATTAAAGAGCAGTTTAAGGCAAAAGCAAATTTGTCAAAGAGGGCTGCAGTTGGGCTATGTCTGACGCGTTTCAGGTCCTTTGGAGCCTTACTCATAGACAATGGTGGGCCCATCACATAGCACTAGTTTATATGTACATTGCTGTGTGGTGATTGGATGCTGAAGCCCTCACTCATGTACCAATGACAAAGCTGGTGAACAGATTCACCCCTCGCAATCAATTTACACTATATATATATATATGTATATATATATATATATATATATGTTTATATATGCGTACATATGTATTTATATGTGTATATATGTATTTACAGACATACATACACATATAAACACATAAATATATATGTACACATATATATATAAGTGCACTGGAGCCCTTTGCAATTTAATAGATGAAAACATGTAAATGCATATTTATGCAATATTAAAGTGTTATAGAGTATATTTACTGTAAATATTTCACATTCCAATGTTCTGCACATAGCAGAATATGTTCTATGTATTTTTAAAGAGATATTCCTATATATAACTGTATATATCTATACCTATATCTAATCATGTACCAAAATACCATCATATATATATGTAGAAATATTTTTTTTAATAAATAGAACATATGTGCATATGTGCAGAACACTGGAATGTGAAATATTCATATTTTCATGTCGGGTTAGAGCATATAAGAATATGCGATCAGGTTAGCGCGCACGTCTGTTTTTTTTTTCCACTTTGTTTTCTTCATTGATATCTATGGGGAAAGAGGTTATCTTTTTTCTCTTGGTATTATTTGTTGAAAGCTAAATCCTTGGTAGGTTCATATGCTTATTTCTAAGACTTTGAAGGCCTCCTCTTATCTCAGTACATTTTGACAGTTTTAATTTTGACAGGATTAATTTATGAATCATCACTGATTGGCTAAAATACAAGTGTGTCAAAAGAACTGAAATAAGAAGGCAGTTTGCAGAGGCGAGATAGGTAACTTGCTTTATCCTGCTGGCTGTCAGCGGTCTTGTGATCAATTACCCTTCTCTTTTATAATAAAAAACGTTTATTCATCATATTGTTTTTTATGGCTATATTAAAAAGACAGTAAGGTCAAGATTAAATTTCATTCAGATAGAGCATGCAGTTCTAAACCACTTTCCACCTTACTTCTGCTATCTAATTTGCTTCATTCTGTTGAGTCATGAAGAAAAAAATGTTTCACGTCCCTTTAAGATCATTCTCTGAAACTGAGACAACTCTTCTTTTGATTATAAGTCTTCTTTTGATTATCTGTCAGCTGTTTAAAGGGAGATGAAACCCAATTTTCTTCTTTCGGGATTTAGAAAGAGCATGCAATTTTAAATAATTTTCCAATTTACTTCTATTGTCTAATTTGCTTCATTTACTTGAAATCCTTTGTTGAAAACATATCTAAATAGGCTCAGTAGCTGCTGATTGGTAGCTGCACATAGATGCCTTGTGTGATTGGCTCACCCATGTGCATTGCTATTTCTTCAACAAAAGATATCAGAAGAATGAAGCAAATAACATAATAGAAGTAAATTGGAATGTTTAAAAATGTATTCTCTGTCTGAATAGTGAAAGGAAAATCTTGTGTTTCTTGTCCCTTTAAACATGTCCTATTTTGCAATATCAAAAACATGTCTTTTTGCATGGAATAATTATATCAATTAAAACATTTTGACAAGCAACAAACTATACCCAACCTATCAGAAACTGTCCAGATGTTGTTGCTGTTTTTTGAGGGAGTTTACAGTGCTAAAATTGTTTGTTTAATCAAAGTCCCATTGTAAGCCATCATTTAGTCTACACCATGTATGTATTATATTTAAAACATGTTTAAATAAATTATAGCAAAGTATGCTTGCAACATCCCTTTATACAAATCTACTTGCATTTGTGTTGAATATACAGCTAAACATTTTTAATGACCAGTTATATCAAACGGATATCTGTTGAAGCATTTAATACTACATTAGTAAAATAAACTGTTACCAACACATAATAGGTTAAAAATATAATTAATCAGCATTTTTCTTTGTAATCCTTGGACAATATGCAAAATATATGAAAAAATTGAGCCTTAAAATAAATACATTTGCACAATTCATAATATTAAGATCTTTCTCCTGAAATAAATTTGACATTATTTAAAAAGACTTTTCACTGCAGTGTGTTGATTTAATGCACAAACACAAAAGACTACTGTGTAATAGCAAATTCATTTTCAGATTTTATTTTGTGGAGAGAAAATTCTCACTGTAGTAAAGTGTTCTCAACTAAAATTTTCAACACTCAGACAAGAATTCTAGTGTACTTAAATAAACCACTTCTTCAAAATCTTATTGTAGTATTTAAAAAAAAAAGTATTTTAAGTGATAACATTATTGATTAGCTTTTCACCTTCACAATAATCTATTACAATGTATGATTTATTTCTTACAAATGACATGGTTTAGTATCTGTAAATTTGCTTTACCTGTACACAATTAATTTCCTGCAGTCACTGGAGTGCAAAGGATAAATTGGAGAATCTAGAGAGAATTTAAAAAAAAAATATTTAGATACACATTCAGTCAAGCTTATGATCAGACATTAGAAACAGAATGGTTATAGCACAATACATGAAACAGAACAATACAGCACTTATGCAACAGAATAATGTACCACACACATCATATACAGATAAAGTTACCTGAAGGGTTCTACCTCAGTGTCTCATAGCCCTGATATTTCACCCAAACACTTGTATATTTTGTACAATATCCTCCTCAACAGAATAAATGAACTCTGCCGGACATGCACTGGTAGGAGTTCTAAAATGCACTTTTTTTACATTTTCAACAGAGAATTAACCCACACAGAAATTCCACTGTGAGCTGTGCAGACCTCCCTCTTTAGAGATGGTAAGTAACCAGCTGTAAAGAGATGGCAAATAGCAAGTTACTCAGTGTACTGCTGGTGTGTGACTGCCTCTGTGTAGGTGTGGAGGTGGGTGTACAATCTGTGCCGATCCTGGCAGCATGAAAGAGCATCACTCATTTTTCTATAGGATAGATCCATATCTCTGACCAGCATGCTGCTTGCTACAAATTAGATATATGCTGTGCCAACACACACTTTCATGCGTCTGTTTGCATTGTACAGACACATGCCAACCATGTAGTGACACTAAAATTTAGGTTGATTATTTACAAAATCACAATATTTTTCTTTAAATATGTTTGCTTTTTGCTAATGTTAAATTGTACTGTCTGTTTTTTGGGGTAAAACAATCTACTCAGTTGTTTGTACGGATAAATCCATTATACATTAAAAGGATAATGAACCCAAATTGTTTCTTTCATGGTTTAGATAGAGCATGCAATTTTAAGCCGCTTTCTAATTTACTCCTATGATCAGTTTCTTCGTTCTCTTGCTATCTTTATTTGAAAAAGAATGTATCTAAGCTAAGGACCCAGCCAATTTTTGGTTGAGACACAGGACAGCACTTGTTTATTGGTGGGTGAATTTATCCACCAATCAGCAAGAACAACCCAGGTTGTTCATTAAAAATGGTCCGGCTTCTAAACTTACATTTTTCCTTTTCAAATAAAGATACCAAGAGAATGAAGGAAATGTTATAATAGGTGTAAATTAGAAAGTTGCTTAAAATGTCATGCTCTATCTGAATCACGAAAGAAAAAATTTGGGTTCAGTGTCCCTTTAAGGATTTAGCCAAAGCAGTGCTGCTGAATATAATTTTAGGTAATAAACAAACAAAAACGCCTAAGGATTTTGAGTGATTAAAGAGAAATTTTAATTTGTAACTGCATTTTCTAATTATACAAATGTTCGTTTGAAAACTATGTGTTTACTTTAAGCCCTGAAAAGCAGTGGTTAAAAAAAAAAGATATTTTCAGTTTTGGGAGCAAATTATTTCTATAACAAAAGCTTTATATATATATATATATATATATATATATATATATATATATATATATATATATATATATATATATATATATATATATATATATATATATATACTGTATATATATATATATATATATATATATATATACTGTATATATATACTGTATATATATATTCATTTTTTTTTTTAAATAATTATTTACAGTGTGCATAATATGATCTTTCGTTTCTTGTACTTGTGGTTAAAAATCCTTTTTTTCCCTGACTGCTTATTTAAAGGGACACAAAACTCAAAATGTAATATGATTTAGAAGCAGCAAACAATTAGAAGAAGAAAAAAAAAGGTTGCTTCTATTATCAAATTTGCTTTGCTCTTTTGGTATCCATTGGTGAAGAACATACCTAGTTAGTCAACCAATAGGATGGAATGGATTTCTATTTGCTGATTTCAGTTTTAAAATTGACCAAAGGTCGTTCCGACTGGATCAGCTAATAGGAATAAAAAAGTGTGGAATACTTTGTTATTAAGAGGAAGGAGCCACAGAAGAAAGAAGAGGGCCTTGTTGACAACTGGGCAAGGACCTTCCCAGAGAAGAGAAGACTTTAGGAAGTGAGTACATTGGGTGTTTTGATTTGGGTGTTCTAAAGGGGTTTTAAAATTGTCTTGGGGTGGGGTCCTTTTAAGGGGGTTCCTTGCAATGGGGGTATTTTGGGTGGGGGGGGTTCTTCGCAGTGTGGGTTATGACAGTTTAGGAGTTAATAGTGGTAGGGGTCTTAGTGTTTTGGAAGTATATTCAGAGGGGTTATGGCATTTTATGGGTTAATAGTGGTAGGAGACTTAAAAGTCATGGAGTTTATTTTGGTGGGATGGGGATCTGCTAGTTAAGAGCTTAATAGTGCAACTGTGGTCCCAGTGGGTAGGGAATTTTTTTTTTTACTTTTGAATTTTTCATGCCACCACTAAACATTGAACTAGTCCAGACTTTTATTGGATACATAAAGTATGTAAGTTTTGTGAAAAGCAATGTTTGCTTCAACCTTGTCCTTAACGCTTGCATTCTGTGCTGTACTTGTAATCTAGCCCTTTCAGCTTTCTCTCTTCTCCTAATTAAAGATCCATTCATTGTTGGTAAGTGCTACTAGGGTGAACCAAGATAGTTGCTTTATTCAGCTGAGGAACAATCGTTTTAAAAAATATACTATTAAATATATTTTAAATGGAATTAAAAAATGGTATTTTTCTCTAATTTAAATACTAAATATTGGGATAATCTAAATACTAAATACTTTACAAAGTATACAAATAGAGGATTAGTTCTCAATAAAAGAGTAATAATTTTTTTTTTTATTTGTAGCTTTTAAAATATGTATTTTTTCATATATATATATATACCTGTTCTGAATAAATTACTTTATTTTCATGCCTTTGTAAACATGCTCCTGTCTACCAGAATAGCTGTGGTAATGGATGGTCCTTAGTCAGCTAGCAATCTGTACTTAGGTATATAGCTAACTGTGCACTAACACAACCTTCATGTTTGTTAAAATAGCTGTGCAACAAGTATAGTTATAGTTGCTGCAATTATAGACACAGTTATAGAGAAAAGGAGCGGCCCATATTATTCAAATGAGGGAGAAGCAGAGGGGTGCAAAAGCATTGGAGGGCTGTATTTTGGCCCCAGTCTTTAGGCTTGAAACAGTGATCTACACTGTATGTGCTACTGTATATATCATTCAGGAAATGTCACCTACCCTCAGAACCATTAATAGTTTGCCCATGACACAATGCCATTTTGAATATGCATTTCTACCCCACAAAGCTAAATATCATACATGTATATATTTATTTATTTAGCGTGCCCATTTTAACTCTATCTGTTTCTAAAGAATGGATCTTTACACTTGGTAGAATTCTTTACGTTCCATTAAAACATTCCATGGCACACGTCACACCTACACTTGTGGAAAGCAACTCTTTCTGTCAAATAGCACAATAGATTAGTGTTTTCAGCCTGTGTGCTGCTTCATTTTAGTTTTCCGGCTCAGTTTCTTGGTTATAGAAGTAAACTTTTATGAGATACAGAGGACAGAAAGGAAATTCTTTCTTTCATTCGTTCTTTCTTTCTTTCTTTCGCATAAAATAATACATCTTCGAATTTTAAACCAGCATATTGGACATCATCTTTAGAGACACATTTTATTTAAAGATAATGTTGCAATTTGTAGATAGTGTTTAACCCCTTTACTCCAGAACAAAGGTCAGCGATGCAGTGCTAAATAGGAATCATATATGTCTTGTAGACATGTGTCCTTGTTTTTGGACCTCATTAGCGAATATTGGACAAAACAAAAGAATTGTTCTTTTTTCTATTATCAGTGGCGTCACTAGGGTTGGTGTCACCCGGTGCGGTAAGTTATGGTGTCACCCCCCCCCCCCCCCAGAAAGCAGACACACACAAAAACACAGGCAAACACACATACAAACACTCAGACACACTTAAAACATACTCAGATGCACACACAAACACTCGGAAACACACTCAGACACACACACAAAAACACACACACAAAAACACTGAGACACACACACACAAAAACACTCAGACACACACACATACAAAATATGTAAACTGCACTGCATTAATTATAAAGCTCATGCCTAGAGCTGCTCCCTGGCTCAGCAGAGCATCAAATGAAAGATAAACAGAGCACTCTAAAAATAAATCACTAAAGAAAAGTTTTAGGCATGCAAACTATGAAAATTCTGCTCTCTGACTCTGTTCCAAGTCTGTCAGTGCACAGCTCCGGGCCGTGTGCCTACCGCTTCTTATGGCCAATCACCTCTGCACTCTGCCCACCCCCAGACCCCCGCCCGCCCTCCTACCTGTTCAGTGTGCACTTAGTGTACCGTAACCGTAATGGTCTGGTGGGCAGAGGGTGTTCACTTTAAAGACAGTGTCAAACAGTCATGCGGTCAGGTGCCAGGCATCCCCTCATGATTTGCCAGTTCCCGTTTAGAGAGACAGCACAGCAGTGAGTGACTCCACTGCTCCACATGTCACTGAGCAGTGAGCACAGATAGGCAGGCAGGTTTAGGCTAGCAGCGCAACTTTGCAAGCCCCACGGCATGCCCACAACATTCATAGCGAAATTGGGCAGGGGAGAAGCAAAGTACAAACAAGCAAAAGCAGCCGGGAAAACTATTTGTTGAAATTGCAGCACTGGCTCAAGGGGCAAAAAAAATGTGTGTCTACATCTTCCCCAGTCCCACCAAAGTTCACAAATGCCAGCCCCTCTAATAAAAAAAAATCTTTGCATCTCAACATTGTATTTCTTTGAATTTCAATAAAATTAAAAAAAAAAAAAAAAAAGAATTTTTTTTTTTTTTTTTTGGTGTCACCCCCTGGTGGGTGTCACCCGGGTGCGCCCCCCCCCCCTAGTGACGCCACTGTCTATTATGATAAATGACTCAACTATAATATATTTTTTGTCTGTGTATTTGTCTGCTACACACAAGCAAATTGGTTTAATCAAACTAGAACATTTAAAATGCCAGTACCTTAATAATCAATCTTTGTGTTGACTTCAACACTTCAAATTAATTCTTGTCATTGGAAGACAACATTCTACTCTTTCAGCCACTCCTGCGGGCTGCTATCCTAAAAACACTTGCAATACACTGGTTTGAAATAAGGTACACAGTACTCTTAAAGGGACACTAAAATCGTTATTGTTTAAAAAGATAGACAACGCCTTCACTACCCATTCCACAGCTTTGCACAACCAACATTGTTATATTAATATACTTTATAACATTTAAACCTCTAAATTTCTGCCAGTTTGTAAGACACTAAAGACAGCCTCTTATCACATTACAACAGAAGACTACTAGTTCATGGGGACCATATAGATAACATTGTGTTCATGCACGTAGAGTTATTTAGGAGTCAGCAAAACCCAGCCCTAAATGGAAGTCAATAAATAATAAATAAAAAGTCATCAGGGGTGCCAGAAGATGCTTAGATACAAGGTAATCAAAAAGTATATTAATATAGTGTTGGTTATGCAAACTGGGGAATGGGTAATTAGGGATTATCTATCTTTTAAAACAATAAAAAATTATAGTGTAGACTGTCCCTTTAATAAGAGAGTCATAGAATATGTGGATTGTCTGAAACAATACTTTAGTACAAAATGCTAAAACTATTTCCAAAGATGGTCAAATCTCAGCGAACTGCACTAAAATGTTCTTAAGTCTTGGTTATGGTCAAGTGCTGCTTAAAATATTGGATATTACTAGAGTTACAGTTAACCATTTGGCTTCCAGAGAGAGTTGCAAACACAGAGTAAAGTAGTTAAGGTTAATAATAAACCCTAATTTTACCTTTACTCCTTTTGAACATATTAATTTTGTTGCTTCAATGCTAACAGTTGTGTTCCCTTTGTACTGTTTTAATGTCATATCAACAGTTTAATGATGCTCTTGTTTTTAGTGCTGTAACTCCAATAATGTAATTATTTTATATGCATCAGCTTGACCCCGTATGTCTGCTTTTCCTCAGCATCAGGTGATGCCTGGGAGTACTTTGTTGATTCACAGGATTGTTTGCGTCTTGGACGGAGGTGCACTGTCTAGGTTTCTGTGGAGTTGCATAGTTCCTTGATGCTCCCTCTAATAAGCTGTGCATCCTCCTTCCCTCTGCCCAGCAATTTCATGGATGTACCGGCGGGGAGTTGGTAACTGTTAAATCCCTGTTGTGTTTGGCATCAACTCCCAGAGGGTTATATTAATGCTCTCTGTGGAGTAAGTATTGGCAATATGGGGTTAAATCCCTGCTCTGTCTGAGGTGCAGGTACATGAGGGGGTGTAACATAAAACTTCCAATTTAGTCTCACCATAAAATTATAAGGAAAGTAAAACCATTTATAATTAATGATGGTGAGAGTTACACGAAGTCTTAATGTTGATCTGTTTGTTCATGATATCTCTAAACATGTTGTTATGTATCATAGATAGGATACAGATAGATACTTTAATTTATAGTATCGCCTGTCTCCAGATATGAAGATTTAATCTACAGGGAAACTTATAGTAGTGTGCAGGAATTGAGTTGGTAATACTGATAGTGGAGGTATTATTAGCACAAAGTATAAGTTTCCCTGTTTATTTACTGCAGATTTCTAAATAGATGTTAGCTAACAATAGTAAATGTGGTTTGTAGTTAGGAGAAGAAATAGCAAAGCTTACCCATTTCTTGAGAGAGTTATAGAGCTTAATGTGAAGACATAAACGGAGAGAAAATCCAGGAGTGCTTGGCATAACACGCTGAACAGAGAAGCGGCTCAGGATGGTGACTTCAGAGCCGACATCCTAATCAGGACAAGCAGATCCAAAGCGGTGAAGCTGAACAGCCTCTGTAGCCAAGTTATCACTTGTATCGAGTGTAGAATAAAGAGCTGGTGGTAGGAGGTGAATCCTCAAACAGTGAGGGGGATTTGCTCCCAATTAAGCTGACACTGTCACAGGAGAAGGAAGGATAAGGATCCAAGGTAAATTTAGACAAGAAGTCACAAAATGGCTTAGGAGAAGCTGGATACTTCAATACCAAGCAATGATTTGAAGTATCCAGTGCAATAAACAGGGAATGCAGAAAATAGGTACTTCCCCTTAAAGAGACAGTATGTTACAGAGCTCTCCCCCTAATGAACCACTCCATGGTTCATGGCCGGGAACAATCAGGGTGTCTCCTATGAAAAAGAGAAACCAGTCTAGGGGTGGAGAGATTGGCTGATGGTTCTCAGGAATCCTCCTCACTGGGAAATCCCTTCCATTGATGAGATACTGTAACCGTTCGGAAACTTTTCGGAATCAAGTATGGTTTCCACTTCATATTCTACATCTGGGGAAACAGGTAGAGTATGCGATAGAGGGGAGTGAAGGTTGCGAAGTACCTTGTAAGGTTTGATTAAAGCAGCATGGAACATAGTTTGGATCCTAAACTTCGGAGGAAGAACTAGTGTGACAGCATTGTCATTAACTATTTGCGATTTAGGAAATGGTCCAAGGAAGAGTTTATCAAACTTCTTACAGGGAACTGTGAGTTGAAGATTTTTTGTGGACAGCCAAACAAGGTCACCTACATCATATGAGAGTGAAGGTCTGTGTCTTAAATCATAATATTTTTTCTGTCTCTGTTGAGCAGACTTAATGTTTTCAGACAAAAGAGAAAAAGTCTCTGACAAGGTATTGTGAGGTCATTCACGATAAGACAGTCACTGTGGGTATCTGGGAAGAGATGAAAGGTTGGTTGATATCCATAATTGGCAAAGAAAGGAGTTGTTTTAATAGTTGCATGGTGGGTATTATTGTGTGCAAATTCTGCTAGTGGGAGTAATGAAGTCCAGTCATCATGTTGTTGGGAAGTGTAGCATCTAAGGTATTCCTCTAACCAATGGTTAGTGCGTTCGGTCTGCCCGTTGGATTGGGGGTGAAAGGCAGTGGATAATCTTTGGTCGATTTTAAGAGTTTGACACAGTTGTTTCCAAACTTTTGAGGTAAACTGAGTATCTCTGTCAGTGGTAATGGAAGATGGTATTCCATGGAGCCTAATGACATGATGTATTAGTATTTTAACTGTTTCTAAACTAGTAGGTAACTTGTGGTATGGTACAAAGTGAGCCATTTTAGACAATAGATTTACAATGACCATTATGGTGTTGTTTTTCTCAGAAATGGGTAATTCTACTATAAAATCAATTGCAATCTCTTTCCATGGTCTTTCAGGGATTGGAAGAGACAAGAGATATCCTGCTGGGTTTTTTCTTTCTGTTTTACATGTGGTACATATATCACATGATTCCAAATGTTTTCTTTCATCTTGTATCATATTAGGCCACCAGTAGGATCTCTTAATCCATTTGGACCTTCTGTTTAAACTTGGATGGCCAACAAGCTGAGATTCATGGAATGTGGTGAGCATTTGATTTCTTAGAGCAGGTGCAATGTATAGTTTTGTTTGATGATATAACAAACCTTCATCATCTTTTTGTAAGTTATAATGAACGGTAGTTGGATCTAAAGACTGTTGTTCTTTTAGAATTTGTGTGGATGGAGCTAAAATTCCCAAAATATTATCTAAAGGAATGAGTGAATCATCCTTTGCGTTTATGTGTGGCTTATTTGGAAGTCTGGATAGGATGTCAGCCTTAGTATTGTTAACTGCTGGTCTATACGTGATAACATAATTAAATCTAGATAAGAAGAGACTCCACCTTACTTGTCTTGAAGTTAAGGTAGGGTTGTTTTTCAAAATTATATGTTACGGTGGTCAGTATAAATGATAATAGGTTCAACTTTACCTTCAAGTAGGTGTCTCCAGTTTTCGAGTGAACTTTTTATAGCTAGGAGCTCCTTCTCTCCTACATGATAATTTAATTCTAAAGGTGTCAACACGCTTGAGTAGTACGCAACTGGATGCAATAAACCAGTGGATGAAGATTTTTGGGATAATATTGCTCCAATAGCGAAGTGTGAAGCATCTACTTCTAAGGTAAATTGAAGTTGTGGATTTGGGTATGATAGAATGAGTGCAGTTGTAAAAGCTTTCTTGAGGAAGGAGAAAGCATTATTAGCAGCTTTATTCCAACTGAAAGGTGATTCTGTTTTGGTGAGATTTGTTAGGGGGTTTGCAACTGAAGAGAAGATTTTAATGAACTTCCTGTAGAAATTAGCAAAACCTAGGAATTTCTGCATTTGCTTTATGTTTTTGGGTATGGGCCAGTCTAATATAGTTTGAACTTTGGTTTTCTCCATGTATATACCTTTAGATTAAATATGGTACCCTAGGAAAGTGATGTCAGAGGAATGAAAGGTACATTTCTCTGGTTTGACATACAACTGATGAGCCTGTAACCTAGAGAGAACTGTCCTAATGTGCTTCATGTGATCTGTGATATTTGATGAGAATATTAGGATATCATCTCAATAGATGACTATAAATGTATCCAAAAGGTCACGGAATACATCATTGATGAACCTTTGGAAAGTTGCAGGGGCGTTACAAAGTCCAAAGGGCATCACTGTATACTCGAATAACCCATATCGGGTTCTGAAAGCAGTGAGCCACTCATCACCAGAGCGAACACGGATAAGGTTATAGGCACCCCTTAAATCAAATTTAGTATATATAGTAGATCCGTGTAATCTTTCAATCAACTCTGGGATGTGTGACAGAGGGTATCTGTCTTTCTTTGTTATTTTATTGAGCTCTCGATAGTCCACAATAGGACGAAGAGTTTTATCTTTGTTGGTTACAAAGAATATACCTGCCCCTCTCTGGGAGGTAGAAGGCCTAATAAAGCCTTTTCTAAGGTTGTCGTTAATATATTCCTTGAGTTTATCAAGTTCTGGTTTTGAGAGTGGAATATATGTCCATATGGGACTGCTGACCCAGGTATTAATTCAATAGGACAGTCGTAATCCCTATGGAGTGGCAATACTTCAGCCTCTTTTTTATCAAAGACTTGTGTGAAATCTGAGTAAAAATTAGGTATTTGATTTTCTGAGATATGAAGGAAAGGGTGTGATGAAGAACATGTGGTAAGACAATATGGTGAATTAAATTACATTTTATTGTCTGCCCAGTGTATGTGGGGCTGATGTTTGCATAACCAGTATAAGCCCAATGCAATTGGAAAAATAGGGGAACTTATAATGTCAAATGAAATAAACTCTTGGTGAGTGCTATGAATTGAAATCAAAAGCGGAATAGTCTGATGAGTAATGGGACCTGTCTCTTAATGTTTACCATCAATAAGGCGCACAGGAATTGTTTTTATTTTGTTAACAACACTCAAATCTATATAACAGGCGAAAGCTCCAGGATCCAATACGGCATCAAGACTGTGACGGTGCTGTCCCCACTTCAAGGAAATAGTAACAAGAAAATAAGTAGGATTCAAGTTTGTTAAAGAGATTACATGTTGTGAGTTATGAGGCTTACCCAATTTCTGTCTCTTGAGGGATGGACAAACAGTGACTGGGTGATCCTTAGATGCACAGTAAAGGCAAAGCCACTTTTCCTTTCTTCTGACTTTCTCTTCTGATGAGAGTGGTCCTCTAATGAAGCCGATCTCCATTGCTTCCTCTGTGTTTTTTTAGTATGTGTAGGAGTTTTGTGTGGAGTGGTTTTACATAAGAGTCAGGGTTATACTTTTCCTGTTTCCTTTCCCTAATGCGTCTGTCAATTTTTATTACCAGGGACATAAAAGATTCTAAGTTATCTAGGATTTCTATCCTAGCTAACTCATCCTTTTATATTATCAGACAGGCAAATTCTAAATTGGTTCTTTAGTGTGACCTGATTCCACTGTGAATCTTGTTGTCAAATCTTGAATTCGGAGATGTATTCTTCCACTAGTCTTTTATTTTGTTTAAGGCCTCGGAGCTTAGTATCAGCTGTTAACTGCCTGTGGGGATCTTCATAAAGGTCAGTCATAGCCTTAAAAAATTAGGGTCATCAGTCTCTAGAAATATATCGGCCCAAAGTCTAGGCTCTCCTCTTAAGAAGGATATTACGGTAAGGACTTTGATACGATCATTTGGAAATGCTTTGGGTTTGAGTATAAGAAATATCTTACAAGAATTATGAAATTGCCTAAAAGTTTTCCTATCCCCATAAAATCTATATGGTGGGGTTATAGGGGGGATCAGGAGTAATATTTTCAGGGGTTTTAGCAGCGCTTAAGTCCTCTTCAATAATATTTTTTAGTGTGAGATTCTCTACTTGGAGGTCTCTAAAACCTTGCGACAACTGATCTACTTTGTGTAAAAGTTCCATAACATGTGCTGTAATATCCCCAGCATTCATCATGTTGATATATTAATTCTTTTTGTGGCTTGGTATTCTGTAACATAAAACTTCCAATTTAGTCTCACCATAAAATTATAAGGAAAGTCAAAACAGTTATAATTAATGATGCTGAGAGTTACACAAAGTCTTAATGTTGATCTGTTTGTTCATGATATCTCTAAACATGTTGTTATGTATCATAGATAGGATACAGATAGATACTTTAATTTATAGTATCGCCTGTCTCCAGATATGAAGATTTTATCTACAGGGAAACTTATAGTAGTGTGCAGGAATTGAGTTGGTAATACTGATAGTGGAGGTATTATTAGCACAAAGTATAAGTTTCCCTGTTTATTTACTGCAGATTTCTAAATAGATGTTAGCTAACAATAGTAAATGTGGTTTGTAGTTAGGAGAAGAAATAGCAAAGCTTACCCCTTTCTTGAGAGAGTTATAGAGCTTAATGTGAAGACATAAACGGAGAGAAAATCCAGGAGCGCTTGGCAAAACACGCTGAACAGAGAAGCGGCTCAGGATGGTGATGTCAGAGCCGACAGCGTAATCAGGACCAGCAGATCCAAAGCGGTGAAGCTAAACAGCCTCTGTAGGCAAGTTATCACTTGTATCGAGTGTAGAATAAAGAGCTGGTGGTAGGAGGTGAATCCTCAAACAGTGAGGGGGATTTGCTCGCAATGAAGCTGACACGGTCACAGGAGAAGAAAGGATAAGGATCCAAGGTAAACTTAGACAAGAAGTCACAAAACGTCTTAGGAAAAGCTGGAGGATACTGCAATACTAAGCAATGATTTGAAGTATCCAACGCAATAAATAGGGAATGCAGAAAAAAGGTACCTCCCCTTAAAGAGACAGTATGTTACAGGGGGTATCAAAGTTGATCTTATCAGGAATAAATAAGTTAAAAAAAAAGCTTTCTAGCCAGTACATCATTTGTTGGCAGTTGGGTTCTAAGGGTTATAGTGGTATGAAACAAAAAAAATGTCATGGTTCAGATAGAGCATGTGATTTAAAACAACTTTCTAATTTACTTCTATTATGAAATGTTCTTTAGTCTCTTGGTATCTTATGTTGAAAAGCAGGGACATATGCTTAGGAGCCGGCCCATTTCTGGAGCACTATATGGCAGCAGTTTTACAAGAATGTTTACATATGTAAGAGCACTAGATGGCAGCACTTTTTTTTCCTGTCATGTAGTGCTCCAGATGACTATCTAGGTACAATTTGCTTGAACAATTCAATACATGCAACAACTTTATCACACCCTGTCTGAGATCCAAAACTAATCTCGTCCTATTTTTTTATTCAGCCCTCAAATTGCTACCAGCAGTAGCTAATTGCCATTTAATTGACTGTCTGATGCCTGGTAGGTGAATGCATTTATACTGATTGTAGAGGGATCACAGAATTTCTGTTCACTTAAAGTGACAGTCAACACCAGAGGTTTTGTTGTTTAAACAGATAGATAATCCCTGTATTACCCATTCCCCAATTTTGCATAACCAACACATTTATAATACACGTTTTACCTCTGTAATTACCTTGTATCTATGCCTCTGCAAACTGCTCCCTTATTCAGTTCTTTTGACAGACTGTCACTTGGACTTGACTGTCCCTTTAACTTTGAATGGCTCTTTGCCTAGAAATGAACCTTTTACACTAGTGATAAATTTATACACTTAATTACAACAGGATACACAGGGGTAGTTCTAGACACAAAATAGGCATGCAAACAGAAGTGTCCAAAAAGCATGATATCAAGGATGGAGGGTTGCAATGGTGTGGGCCTTGTAGATAATTACTGTCCATAAGGGGGTTGAATCACTGCCCTGTTTGAGATGCTGGCAATATGGGTTAAAATGATTGTGTTTACATGTTAAATTGCTGCACATTGTGTGTTAATGACAGAATAGGGGTTAAATAGTGACTGCTCTTTGTTTTTTACCGGAAAGGATAGATTCATCAGATTACAGTGTGTTCAGTACAAAACCAAAATATGACAGTATTCTAAAGATCACAAAACCATCCAACATCTCCTTTCTGGTAGCAAAGTAAATGTAACCTCCAGTGCCTGAATTTAACCTGCATCTTCCTGACAGTGAGTCAGACGTCTGCTCAGCCGCAACATATTCCAAATGAAAGGATATATATTAAATAAATACAAACCCCATCTGAAGGTTCTTCTTCCATAATATTCCTGACTTGAGAAATATATATATAAAAGGACTATATAGAAGTCACCAGTGTTTAAATTTAGCTTACACCTTCTCACTGCGCAAATAGTCTTCCCTTCAATGTTTTTATGCCACTGAAAGGGTAGCGAGCATTTCAAAGGAATTAGCGCACATTACATCCAAAGACATGTAAGTAAAATCCAAATTTGTTTCAAGCTTTTAAAATCATAAACCGGTCAGCACACATAAAAAACAACCAAGTCGTAGACAGGGTCACATGCAGATGCGTTTCATGCGCATGCGCACTTGGTCGCTGCTTACCTGTGAACCTGTCCACGCACCTTTTATTGGCGTAAATTTAAAGAAACATATACTCGATTACTTCCTTAGAATATATTCAAACTGATTGAGCACATATAGGAGTATACAAGCTTGATCCACAAATCTTTAGCAATATTTCACAAAAGGCAAATATTTTATCCCATTGCATGAAGCCATTGTACAACTGGGCATTAATAATAAAGATTTCAATATCTTATAATATCCACCAATATTTGTGAGTTGGACTTCTAAAGAGCTTACAATATTAATGAGAGCACAGATGTATCAGGCTCTAAATGGAGAATATTACAATACACAAATGGATACATAGTGATGATCTTTACATAAGGCACATATTGATAGATAGAAAGAACACAATATAGAACATGATACATATATACATCCTAATTGTACAATTCCAGTTAAAGTTAGACAATATGTCCAAAGTTAGAGATAATACTAAATTAAACATATAAATCTAAGTCTCTCCTAATATTTATTCCCTGTGGTATGCTAGTTTGCAAAGTGAACATCCAGAATACCTCTCTTTTGTTTAATTGAATTTCTCTATTTCTTCCTCTTTTCCATTTAGATATGTAATGTATACCTTGTATGGTTAATGCACTTGCATCCGAATTGTGCATCTTTTTAAAATGTCTCGCTACAGGAGTGTCAAGGGCATATTTATCAAGCTCCATATGTCTAAAGACCTCTGCTCCATAACCTGTCCAGCTGCTCTGAGGCTGTGTGCAGAAATCAACCCGATCGAATACGATCGGGTTGATTGACACCCCCTGCTAGCGGCCTATTGGCCGCGAATCTGCATGGGGTGGTATTTCACCAGAAGTTCACAAGAACTGCTGGTGCAATGATAAATGCAGACAGCGTATTTTGTCGGCATTTATTGATGTGCAGCGGACATGATACGCTACATTGTATCATGTCCGCTTGCACATTAATAAATTGACCCCTCAGAGTCCTCATCCTCAATGGACCTGAGATGTTCTAAAAATCTTTCTTTCAGTGATCTTTTAGTTTTTTCTGTATATTGTTTTTGGCAAATTTGGCATGTCAAAAGATAAACAACATGTGTTGTAGTGCAGTTGATAAATAAGTTTATGTCATATTCTTGCTGTGTTGTAATAGATTTCAATTTATTTCCTACTGATACAAAGCTACATGTCTTACAGATGGGTCTTCTACATTTAAAGAAGCATTTTTTCGCTGTACTTGTTGGTTTAAGCTTTCAGATCTGAAGGAGTTAAATAAATAGCCAAAGTTTTGCCCTTTCTGGGTATAAAATCAAATCCTTTTTTAACAAAATCCTTAATTAGAGGATCTGAGTATAATATTGGTAGAGATTCCTTGCTAATGTTGCATATTTTATTAAATTCTAAACTATGTGCAGTGATAAATTTAGGTTTTTGTTGTCTGTTATCTTTTGGGACCCATTTATATTTTAATAGATCCTCTCAGGCAATTTGATCTACAGCTTTATTTAGAATCCTATCTGTGTATCCTCAATCTTTTAATCTTGCAACCGCCTGTTTTGCTTGCTTTTGATAATCCGTTTCTTTAGTGCAGTTTCTCTTTATTCGTATAAATTCCCCTTTGGGGATGCCCTTTACTACATGTCTAGGGTGACATGAGGTATATTGTAAAATCGTATTGCCCGCATGGATTTCTTAAAAATAATGATCTCTACTGTTGGTTCTATCTCATTACTGCTGATGGTAAGATCTAAAAAGGTAATTGATCTTGCATCCTGTTCACTTGTGAATTTGATACCACATTCATTCTGATTGGGATATTCAAAAAATGTATTAGCCTCCTCTTCGCTACCTTCAAAGATGAAAAAAGATCATTTACAGTATCTCAAAAAAGTGAGTACACCCCTCACATTTTTGTAAATATTTTATTATATCTTTTCATGTGACAACACTGAAGAAATGACACTTTGCTACAATGTAAAGTAGTGAGTGTACAGCCTGTATAACAGTGTACATTTGCTGTCCCCTGAAAATAACTCAACACACAGCCATTAATGTCTAAACTGTTGGCAACAAAAGTGAGTACACCCCTAAGTGGAAATGTCCAAAATGGGCCCAAAGTGTCAATATTTTGTGTGGCCTCCATTATTTTCCAGCACAGCCTTAACCCTCTTGGGCATGGAATTCACCAGAGCTTCACAGGTTGCCACTGGAGTCCTATTCCACTCCTCCATGACGATATCATAGAGCTGGTGAATGTTAGAGACCTTGTGCTCCTCCACCTTCCATTTGAGGATGCCCCACAGATGCTCAATAGGGTTTAGGTCTGAAGACATGCTTGACCAGTCCATCACCTTTACCCTCAGCTTCTTAAGCAAGGCAGTGGTCATTTTTGAGGTGTGTTTGGGGTCGTTATCATGTTGGAATACTGCCCTGCGGCCCAGTCTCTGAAGGAAGGGGATCATGCTCTGCTTTAGTATGTCACAGTACATGTTGGCATTCATAGTTCCCTCAATGAACTGTAGCTCCCCAAAGCCGGCAGCACTAATGCAGGCCCAGACCATGACACTCCCACCACCATGCTTGACTGTAGGCAAGACACACTTGTCTTTGTACTTCTCACCTGGTTGCCTCCACACACGCTTGACACAATCTGAACCAAATAGGTTTATCTTGGTCTCATCGGACCACAGGACATGGTTCCAGTAATCCATGTTCTTAGTCTGCTTGTCTTCAAAAAACTGTTTGCTGGCTTTCTTGTGCGTCATCTTAAGAAAGGGCTTCCATCTGGGATGACAGCCATGCAGACCAATTTGATGCAGTGTGCGGCGTATGGTCTGAGCCCTGACATGCTGACCCCCCGCCTCTTCAAACTCTGCAGCAATGCTTGTAGCACTCATACATCTATTTCCCAAAGACAACCTCTGGATATGACTCTGAGCACATGCACATAGCGCTGCCATTACAAGCTTTTGAAAAGCCGCCTTGTGCGTGCGATATGGTGGTGATGAGCTCCATACCACACAAAATCCAAGGGCTGATTTGACGTGCTCGTGCACGCTTTCCCCATAGACATTAATGGGGAGAGCGTGTTAGAAAAAAAATCTAACACCTGAAGCGCGGAATGGCGATCGCCGTAACGAAACCCCATTGATGTCTATGGGAAAAAAAGTTATGTTTAAACCTAACACCCTAACATAAACCCCTAGTCTAAACACCCCTAATCTGCTGCCCCCAACATCGCCGACACCTAAATAAAGTTATTAACCCCTAATCTGCCGCTCCCAACATCGCTGCCACATAAATAAAATTATTAACACCTATTCCGCCGCTCCCCGACATCGCCGCCACTAAAATAAAGTTATTAACCCCTATTACCCAGCCCACCAACATCGCCCACACTATAATAAAGTTATTAACCCCTATTCCGCCCCTCCCCGATATCGCCGCCACTAAATAAAGTTATTAACCCCTAAACCTCTAACCTCCCACATCACTGCTGTTCCCTACTTAGCCACTGGGTCCATACTTGAGCTTTTCACTAGATACTGGTACTCACAGTTAAAAGATCCCTCCACCTGATGCCAACTAGCAACCAGGAGTTAGGGAGGGTGAATCTAACTGCTGTAGTGGCAGTAGTGGTGTTATAATTGTGCATGCATATGTATGTAGTGTATAATGTATGTACTATATTGTAAATACTATATTATGTGTTTAAAGTAAGCTTTTTTATTTTAAAAAGCGTGTTTTTAACGCTTGACGTGTTCTTTTCTTATTAGGAACAAGTGCAGGACATTATTATCCCATAAAAGACGGTAGCCGTGACTTTTTTATTTTCTTTATTTTTTATTTTTAAATTTGCACTATGTAAAGAGTGTTTTTAGAAATTGACATCATTTTTACTATTGTATTTTTATAGCCGCTACAAGTTTTCACAGTACTGGAAGTTTTTAGTTCTAATATCAAGACCGCATTGTACAAAATGTTTTATATATTAATACTTTTGTTACAATACAGACACAATATTAGACGCAAATCCGTTCAGTACTGTGTAAACTTACTTTGATACATTTATAATATAATGACCTACTATAGCAAACGCGTAATTAACCCCTTAAGGACCGGGAATGTCAGATAATAGCTTGCCCAAAAGACCAGAGAAATGTTAGTATTTTTTATATCACTCAATTTAAACAGAAATAAAGCCTTGTTTTTTTTATTTATCTATCAAACCTATATATTTTTTTAGTAGACAACCCAAGGTATTGATTTAGGCACATTTTGTTATATTTCATGGCATCATTGTGTCACCAAATGCGATCATATTAAAGAAACATGTTAACTTTTTCAAAAACTTTGGGTTTCTCACTGAAATTGAAACAAAAGTTCACAAGAAAAAGGTTTTAAAAGTTTCTCCGGGATCCCCTTTGTTCAGAAATAGGAGACATGCATGCTTTGCCATTGTTTCTTTTGGTAATTGGAAGGCCGCTAATTTCAGCTGCGCAACAGACTTCTGAAATTCCTGGCAGTGAAGGGGTTAATAAGGTAGCTTGTAAAGTTACATTACTTTTAGCTGTAATGTAGAGATTACCCTCCCACCTGACATCTCCCAATCCCTGATCATTACCTAATCCCTCCCAAATAGCTCCCTACCCTCATTCACCCCCCACTGGTCACCACCATCTTAGGTACTGGCAGTGAGTTTGCCAGTATGCAGTGTAGGAATGATAGCCTTTTGTTTTGTTTTTTAGGTTTTTATTATTTTCAAAAATGTCTGGGCTGTAGGTAACCCTCCTCACTCCTTGGATCCTTGATCCCCCCCCAAACAGCTCTGTATACACTCCCCCCTCACTAGATGCCACCATCTAAAGTACTGGCAGAGGTCTGCCAGTACCTAGTTTTTATGGGGGGGGGTATTATTTTTTTAATAGCAATTTTTATATATTTTCTGAAGTGTAGCAGTCCACCCTTCCCCCAAACCGATTGTCACTAAGACCCCGCCTCCCCCTCCCTAACCCCTTTTCTGTAGTGCAGTGTCCCATCCCTCCCTCAATTATTTTGTAATTCAGACAGAAGATGCAATTTTTAAAAGTTTCCAAATTAATTATATTATCAAATTTGCTTCATTTCCATGGTATTCTTTGTTAAAGAGATACTCAGGTAGGTCCCTGTAGCACTATATGGCAGAAAATACTGTTTTCATCTAGTGTTCTTGCAAATGGATAACATTCTTGCAAAACTGCTACCATATAGTGCTCCGCACACGTATATGCACCTGAGCTAATGTACTTGCTGTTCAGCAAAAGATACCAGGAGAAAATGTGATAATATGAGGCCTATTTATCAAGCCGTCAACCGCAAATATAATGGGAATTCCGCAGCGTAATTGTGGCGATCTTGATTAAACCTATATATCAAAGCTTACAGACCGCCAAAAGTTGAAATCTATGATGTAACATACGATCCGCCGGTCTCAATCTGACACAGATCGATGCTTACATCATTACAGATGTTCTGAATACACATTCGGCACTATTTGACAACTTTTCCAATTTATCAAATAGTTAACCGGTAAGCTCGCGGCTATTCCGGCCCAGCATACCTGGTTTACAATCTGCCACCTTGGAGGCCATAGTAATCAATGGGAGTCTGAAAGCAGCGAAAGCTTATGTTCGATGCTGCCAGATATGCCATTGATTTCTATGCTAGAAAACCAGTCAAGTTTACACCTAACCCCCTAACATAAGCCCCGAGTCTAAACACCCCTAATCTGCCCCCCCGACATTGAGCGGATTAGCAATTCCAATCAGCCAATAGAATGCGAGCTCCATCCTATTGGCTGATTCGATCAGCCAATAGGGTAAAAGCTCAATCCTATTGGCCGATTGCAACAGCCAATAGGATTTTTTCCCCTTTACTTCCTATTGGCTGATCAGCCAATCGGAATGTAATAGACGCCATCTTGGATGACGTACCTTAAAGGGAAACTTCATTCTACTTTGACCATTGGAAGAAGAGGATGCTTTGTGCCGGATGTCTTGAAGATGGATCTGCTCCACACCGGATGGATGAAGATAGAATATGCAGTCTGGATGAAGACTTCTGCCGGCTTTGATGAGGACTTCGGCCCGCTTGGATGAAGACTTCTGCTGGCTTTGATGAGGATTTCTGCTGCTTGGATGAGAATAGATGTCCAGTCTTCGAAAACTGTAAGTGGATCGTCGGGGGTTAGTGTTAGGTTTATTTAAGCATTTATTGGATAGGTTTTATTTTTAGAGTAGGGTCTGGGCAATGTAAGGGCAATGCCCATACAAATGCCCTTTTCAGGGCAATGGGGAGTTTTTTAGATAGGGTTTTTATTTGGGGGGGTTGGTTGTGTGGGTGGTGGGTTTTACTGTTGGGGGGGTGTTTTTTTTTTTTTTTACAGGTAAAAGAGCTGATTTCTTTGGGGCAATGCCCTGCAAAAGGCCCTTTTAAGGCCCATTGGTAGTTTATTGTAGGCTAGAGTTTTTTATTTTGGGGGGTCTTTTTTATTTTGATAGGGCTATTAGATTAGGTGTAATTCGTTTTTAATTTTGTTACTGTGGTTAATTTGTTTTTTGTAACTTAGTGTTTATTATTTTTTGTAACTTAGCGTTTATTTTTTGTAATTTAGTAATTTTTAATTGTAGATTTAAATAATTTGAGTAGGGTTAGGTTTTTAAATATGTAATATAGTTAATTTAATTGGTAGTTTAATGTAATTTTAGTATAATAGTTAGAGTAGGTTAATTAATAGTTTAATATAGTTTAATGTAATTTTAGTATAATAGTTAGGGTAGGTTAATTAATAGTTTAATATAGTTTATTTTAATTCTAAAGGTATGTTTTAATCTATTATAAGATAGGGATGAGGTAATTTTAATGTAAAGGTTGTTAGATTTAGGGGTTAATAGCTTAATTTAGTTTATGGCGATGTAGGAGGCTGGCGGTTTAGGGGTTAATAGGTTTAGTAAGTGGTAGTAATGTCGGAAGCCAGGGGTTAATACATTTATTTAGTGGCGGTGGGGTCAGGGAGCGGCGGGATAGGGGTTAATTTATTTATTTAGTTGTGGCGGGGTCCGGGAGCGGCGGGATAGGGGTTAATAGCTTTATTAAAGTTGCTGTTCTGGGTCCGGGAGTGGCGGGATAGGGGTTAATACATTTATTTAGTTGTGGTGGGGTCCGGAAGCGGCGGGATAGGGGTTAAACATTTTAGTATAGTGGCGGTGTTTAGTGACAGGGTATAAATAAAGTTGAACAACAATAAATATAATATATAATAAAAATGTGGTGCTACACAAATGATCTAGTGCTTCAAATCCTAAGTGCTAGCAGTCCCAAATAAATAATATGAAACAGGGTATTTAGAAAAGGATTGAATCAATTTCCTATTCAATCAAAGAAGGACCAAGGATGCACAGGGATCAAAATGCTTTATTACTATATATATACACAAAGGGTTCATAAGGAATTCGGGACGTCTATTCTCCACCCAAATTCCAAACAAACAATACACACACAATATAAAAAGCATGAGAGGCAAACAACAGCTATAAACGCTATGATAATACCAAAATCTTAGCAAGATACTGCAGTATGCTACTCAAATCTACCAAAATCCAGTAGATTAAACATATAAACTAGAGTAGAAAACATACACATGCACATGTATCTAGAGTATACAGATTGCTGCCAAATAAACAATTTATGTTGGGCCCCAACAGATGAGCAGCATAATATTGGAAGTTTTGTGAATTCAAAGTGGATTCCAGGCACTTAAGTGTACAAGTAAGAAGATATACAGAGGGCGACTCCTAGTGTGGAATTAGTAAGCAGAGTGTGAACCCACCAGCTTTACCCTTCAGAGATATACTCACAAAGTATAGAGCACACTGTAGTGCTAATGAAGCAAGCTGGGTATATTAAAAGTGGCCCAGCGCACATACCACTCCGGTGAAAGATGGTCCAATGTATTCAGAAGGTTCAGATAAAAAATTCAGGAGACTCCAGATATATATAAAAAACACTTTATATAAAAATATAACAGTGTACAATAAAAATCAGTAGAATTCGCTACGCGTTTCTCAGAGCTACCACTCTGTTTCCTCAGGCAAGTTATACTGATCTAAAACTGAAGTCTCCTATTTATACATCCTCAAATAAATTAAAACATTGGTCACACCCAATCTACCAATTACTTATGCAAATGTTGCTATGGTGACCTTCACAATACAAACTGACTTTTCTTGATACCAGTATGTGAATATATAACCCATTGTATGCATGTACTTTAACATATACAGCTAGTATCAAAACAAGTATGTAGCAGATATTACAATATATCTCATAAACATTTCGGAAGAAAACATATATAGTATGCACAATAGTGTTTCAGCAAAAAAACAAATACAGCACTCATATAGTTGGTTCATTAAATTTTCAGCAATCTCTCTTTATGAAAGTGAATGCACTATTTATTTCTATTTTATATGGTTAATAACTTCTTTATTTCCTGAGGATTTCTTTCCTCCCCTTTGTTCATAATAGAAAGTCTAATTTATTTATTAATTAAAAGCATTAGCTAGTTTGTTTATATCATATATAAAGCTGTCAGCTTGTGGGTGTGTGTCATTAGCCTATCTCACACTTCCATATGTGTGGGTAATGGCTAGTGGGCGTGTATCATTTATCGCCGGTCTTTAAATACAATTCCTCAACTTTCTTCCTAATATATTCTTACCCCTTTTGACATGATCTCCTACAATAAACTGTTTAAATGTTATCTGAATTGTTGTATTGTGCATATCGTAAGCTGATTTTATGAAGGGCTATGTCTATTTGTTTAAAGCTCCCTCTCTGATTTCACAATGTCCAATGTGTAGGTGATAATCCGTGGGCGTGTAGCATAAACCAATCGCGCGTCACTATGTGTGTGAATCCCAGCTTATAGGCGTGTGTTTTCTATCGTTAAAAAAATAAATAAATAAATCAACTATTGTCTATTTGTTTAGGCTCCCTCTCTGATTTTACAATGTCAAATGTGTGGGGGGTGGGTTCGTGGGCGTGTAGCGTGAACCAATCACGCATCACTATGTGTGTGAGTCACAGCTTGTAGGCGTGTGTTTTCTATCGCCAAAATGTAAAAAATAAATAATGCATATTTATGCATCTACCATTCCCGATTCTTCACTACAACTCCTCAAACTAACATAAGCTGCCTACCATAATCAGTTGTGGTATTTGGTGGTTGCACGTCTAAGATTTCACATGTCCGCAACTAATAAATGAAATGTATTATTATTTTTTTGGGATATGAACTGCTTTGCTATTATGATGTATTTATATATAACCCTATGGCTATGTTCGAGATAGCATCAGCCAATTTGTGTAGCCCTATGGTATTACTGCTCTGTGAAAGCATATCCTATCCTCACAGTATTCGTCAATTTTTACTGAATCATTTATGCATCTACCATTCCCGATTCTTCACTACAACTCCTCAAACTAACATAAGCTGCCTACCATAATCAGTTGTGGTATTTGGTGGTTGCACGTCTAAGATTTCACATGTCCGCAACTCATAAATGAAATGTATTATTATTTTTTTGGGATATGAACTGCTTTGCTATTATGATGTATTTATATATAACCCTATGGCTATGTTCGAGATAGCATCAGCCAATTTGTGTAGCCCTTTGGTATTACTGCTCTGTGAAAGCATATCCTATCCTCACAGTATTCGTCAATTTTTACTGAATCATAACATTCAAAATAATGCCAGTCTCGTAATCATTGCGCTTCAATCGAATAGATGCATATACTCATATATTTTTATATATTGGTAACCTGTATAATGTATATAAATAAAACTATATATATATAAAAAAATATGAATTATAGTCTTCCATTTTTTGTGTGTGCTTTCTGTGCCCTAGTGAATAAATTAATAAATTGTTCTATATGAAAAGACATGTGAAAAAACATATAGAGGAAAATTATGGTTACTATATGCTATAAATAGTGATAATTAGTGAATTCTATGTGTGACTAGTGTTAAGTACTCTAACTATATCTTATTTTATGTAAATAAATATATATAAATAGATGTGCTATTATAAAAACCTATGTGACTAGAGTAATAATATATAAATAATATAACTATAATAATATTATGTGTATGACCATGAATATATCAATTCCTATGTGACTCATATGATTAAATGTGTATAGTGTGACAATGTTAAGTGTTTATAATTAATATAATAAATACTCTATGTGTATGAATATAGACAAATTGTATGTTTATAGTATTCTAAATATACATATCTCCATTAATGTGATTAAATGTGTTTTATAGTGATATGATGCTTGAATGATTGTAAGATGGATAGTAAATACTGAATATATTTTCAAGATGAAACATTACTGGTATATTAAGATATTTACTGGGTGGTGACCTCAGGTGATCTATACTTACATTCCTTCTAAATAATATATATCAATATCAATGAGGATATGATCCATTATATACACATTAATATTAAGTGCACTACTAATGTGAGAGAACAGATATGAAGCTTGTATAACAGAACCCTTAAATTAAAAGATAGAATGAACTGAATGTTTGTACTGGATTGATCTAAAAGGCTGCTGTATCAATTACTTCATTGAGGCCTTCTGGATGTAAAGATGAAAATCTATAGATCCAGAAGGTCTCCCTTTGACGAAGTTTAATCATTCTATTTTGGGAATTACTAGCAGTCACTACCTCGAGTGGGGTTATCTTCATAAGGCATTTGTTAGTGCCATGTGATGCTGTATGATGTCTAGAAGTACTGTATTTATCTAATCCTTTCACAATGCATCTGAGATGTTCAGACCATCTCTGTCTTATCATCCTGCAGGTGCGGCCTATATAATGTAGGCCACAGATGCAGGTGATACAATAGACCACATAAGTAGAACTGCATGTTATTTTTTGTGTTAATGTAAAAGTTTCCCCTGTGTTATTTACTTTGATACTCTTTTGTCCATTGATGGTATATTTACACATACTGCATCTATTTTTGTGACATCTGAAAAAGTATACAGATTGCTGCCAAATAAACAATTTATGTTGGGCCCCAACATATGAGCAGCATAATATTGGAAGTTTTGTGAATTCAAAGTGGATTCCAGGCACTTAAGTGTACAAAACACGCTCTGGTATTAAATGTGAAAAGACTTCCTATTGCTGTTCAACCAAAACAGGTGCGAGAGTTTCCCCAGCCAGGCACTCAAGTGTTAAGAAAACACGTTCTGGCTGCAAATCTGCAAAGCTTCAAATTTATTTACAGTCTCTTGATGCTTAAATGACTGTGTTTATATATTGTTGCTTTTTCATCTGTGATAAATTTAGGGTCAAGTCCTCTTTATATCCACTCGGCAGATAGTGTAATCAATGTATCAGGTGAACATAAAGTCTGATTAGAACCAAAAAGTATCAGCTATGTGTTCTACTTGATAACTCGCTCTCTAACGATTAGCAAGACTGTAAAAGCCAAACCTCACCTCATATCCTTATGCACAGATACACCGCTCAACAGGGCTGCAGCTCCTGTGAATATACTGTGTTCCGCGGTGTTCGTTGTAATGGGTGGGTCGGTGTCTTCACTTGCTGTTTGTATGCAGTTCGTCAAGAGAGACCATAAGATTGTAACAGCGTTGTACCTTAGATCGCCAACTCGTGGCTGTGAGGTCAACAGTGACTCCTCATGATGCGTTTCGCCCCTCCCACTGAAGGTTGACAACGGGACCTCATCAGATGTGTTCTCTAAAGGCTTAGCTGCTCTTATATTCAGTTTTTTTTATCATAGTTATGCCTCTAATCCATGGAGTATTTTCCTATTGCTGCTAGCTTAACTGCTTAAAACATATCGTGCATAGTGCACCGTGATTGGAACTGATTGCTTAAAACCAACTTTTGCAATTGATAATATTCCTGCAGTATCTGCTACATATATTTGATTGAACATTATTATATACACTTAATTAAAAGATTATCTTTACTCATATAAAACAACATCAAGGTTAGTTCAATTGTAATGGATACTTGAACTCTCATCATAAATGCATAAATTTATACATCTCCTAAAATAGAGATTGGTGGGATTATAACTGATATGAAAGTATATGAAGACAGAAACATTTTCTTGTTCATATTGCTCTTCTTTTTGCTACACACATCTATATTTCAAGTTCATACATATTCCTTATAGCATTAAATCACTTTTTTCTTTTTACTGTATACAAACACCTCATGAATTTGTGCTGAATTCCTTTTACTAAAGCATACCTAATTCAGTATGAGGATATTATACCGTGTGCCAGAAATCTAACAACAAACTTTTGTTACCGTGTTAGTTATCAATTAGAGGGAAAGAGAACATCTCATCACATAACTCAAACATAAAAGTTTAGAGTATTTAGTCTATGAGTCCTTTCAAAACCCAATTACCTCAATATGTACATATAGAGACTTGAATATAATATTCTTTTGTTTCTATATTTTAGTGTGTATGTGCTCATCATTTTTGGAAAGCTAAATTTTTCTACACTTCTTTATAATTTATAAAAAAAACAAGAATATTCTAGCTTCTCATTTAAACCATTAGGGCTAAGGGTATTTAATCTACGAATCCATCTTGATTCATGTTGTAAAATAATCCTGTCAAGATTACCCCCTCGCCTATTTGTTTTCAGTTGTTCAATGCCCATCATCTGCAATTTACTATAGTCTGAGTTGTGACAAGATTTAAAATGTCTTGCTACTGGACTATCTTTCTCATTATTTTTAATATTGTCTCTATGCGTACGTACCCTATTCTTGAGTTCAAGCTTTAAAGGGACAGTCTAGTATAAATTATTTTCAGGTAGGACTTGTAATTTTAATCAATTTTCCAGTTTACTTTTATCATCAAATTTGCTTTTTTCTCTTGGTATTCTTAGTTTAAACTAAACATAGGTAGGCTCATATGCTAATTTCTAAGCCTTTGAGGGCTGCCTCTTATCACATGCTTTTTAAATCTCTTTTCAACACAAAGAGACAGAAAGTACACGTGGGTCATATAGATAACACTGAGTTCAGGCACAGGGGGTTATTTAAGATTTAGCACAATACAATGCTAAATTTAAGACAATAGATAATAAACAGTCACACAAGTGTATATCTTGCAGCGCCACAATAAATACGATACAAGCTATACCTCATTAAGGCGTAGTCTCCCAACCAGATTCCGATATGTTAAATGAGAAATAAATTGCCAAGGTACAGCGCTATACTACCCCCAATGGGGGTTGTGTGGCTGAAGATGGTGTCCACGACTAGTTAGAATATTCGTGATATAAAAATAGATGTGTATATATTATAAAATTATAAAATCAGGAATAAAATATAACAATTAGTTTTATTCAGACAAAATCATAATTTATAAAAAAGGGAAAATAATGTGAAATAAAATATATATATATATATATATATATATATATATATATATGTAGAGGTTGAGCTATAGGCAAAACTCTATAGTGAGGGTATACAAAAGTGTTAACCTTAGAGAATCACTGATATAAAACGGGTATCCAATCTAATGGTATCCTATTAAATGTCCCATTAAATGTCCAATAAATAATGTCCAAAAATTAGTATCCAAAAATTAATATCCAGAAATTAATTAATTAGTGTCCAAAAATTAAGTGTCCAGAAGATTAAATAAGTGTCCAAAAATAAATATCCAGAAGTGTAGATGGGTGGTGATCCAAATCTAATACATTATGTGTTAAAAAAAACTCCAAAATATGGTTAAAAAATTAAAAATATAAAAATTATATTGACCTTTCTCAAGACCTTTCTCAAGACTGGTTGAGAAAGGTCCCTGAGGACCGAAACGCGTTGGCTATATACTGGTATTGCAGCTCAGAATATATCTGGTGAGTAGAATACTGATAATGCAATTTGTATGGTGATTTTATTGCACTATGTCCATTTTCTGTACACCCTTATAGGTACAGGAGGATATCCTAACAAACTGATATACCCTTTGAGAAGAGGAACATCATCCTAGAACCTTACACATTCACATTTGAAATACTTTTGAGCTATCCACAACTATCCTATCTTTATGAACATTTCTTTTGGGTAACACTAGGATTTACATAAAGCCCCCTTGCAAGGATTTTTTATTATTATTTTTTCATCACAAGGATTCATAATTTGCTAAGTCCCTATATTTTTAATAAGGGCACTTTTAGGCTATTTTTTGGACACACTTTTAGGGCGCATTTTAGGTGTACACCTCATTTTATATATATCTTTTCTTTTTTCTTTTTTCCCACATGGTTTGTTGATCACAACTTTATATTTTTTATATATATTTTTTATATTTTTAATTTTTTAACCATATTTTGGAGTTTTTTAACACATAATGTATTAGATTTGGATCACCAACCTACACTTCTGGATATTTATTTTTGGACACTTATTTAATCTTCTGGACAATTAATTTTTGGACACTAATTAATTAATTTCTGGATATTAATTTTTGGATACTAATTTTTGGACATTATTTATTGGACATTTAATGGGACATTTAATAGGATACCATTAGATTGGATACCCGTTTTATATCAATGATTCTCTAAGGTTAACACTTTTGTATACCCCCACTATAGAGTTTTGCCTATAGCTCAACCTCTACATCAAGTGTTTTCATTTAAGCATCATCATATATATATATTATATATAATATATATATATATATATATATATATATATATATATAGATTTTATTTCACATTATTTTCCCTTTTTTATAAATTATGATTTTCTCTGAATAAAAATAATTGTTATATTTTATTCCTGATTTTATAATTTTATAATATATACACATCTATTTTTATATCACGAATATTCTAACTAATCGTGGACACCATCTTCAGCCACACAACCCCCATTGGGGGTAGTATAGCGCTGTACCTTGGCAATTTATTTCTCATTTAATAAACAGTCACAGTCATGTGATCAGGGGGCTGGAAGAAGGTTCCTAGATACAAGGTAATCACAGAGGTAAAAAGTATATTAATATAATTGTGTTGGTTATGCAAAACTGGGGAATGGGTAATAAAGGGATTATCTATATTTTAAAACAATCTATGGTAGACTGTCCCTTTAAGTAATCCATTCCCTGTTTTACCTACATTCTTCTGCGTTCCAAAAGCGCACAAGAATTGAAATAACCTTCCGGGACGCCCGATAATATCTGGCATTGGAGGACCTACCGAAAGCATAAGTAAATATGTTGACTATTTTCTATGTCCCTTTCTTGAATCATTAACTTCTTATGTTCATGATACAGGAGATGTTTTAAAAAAAATTAGACAAAATTGTAGTTGATGCAGATATGTTATTGGTAACTATGGATGTTGAATCCCTCTATTCCTCCATCCCCCACACAGCAGCTTTACATGCAGCAAAATATTTCTTGGAATTAAGAGGGAAGGAGTATGGTGAAAATACCACTCTGGTACTTGGATTATTGGATTTCATTCTCAAGAATAATATATTTTGCTTTGATGGTAAACTATATAGACAACTTCAAGGCACCGCTATGGGTGTGACATGTGCACCCACGTATGCATGCCTGCATTTAGGATATTGGGAAAACAAAGTGGTTTTTAATGAATTGTCTGCATGGATTGAGCAACATGTTGCCCTATGGTTAAGATTTGTGGACGATATTTTTGTCCTATGGAAAGGTGATGAGCATTCAGTTGTTGAGTTTGTAAACATACTGAATAAAAATGATTTAAACTTATTTCTCACATTTAATGTGAGTAAGAATGTTGCTACCTTTTTGGATTTGAATATATCTAAAGAGGATAATGAAATTCATACCAATGTTCACCACAAAAAAACAGCTACAAATAGCTTGTTACTCATCACCCACAATCTCAGAAAAATGGTGTCCTGGTTGGGCAATTTCTGAGACTTAAAAGATGTTGTTCATCCTTAGAATCCTTTGAGAACCAAGTGAAAGAAATGGCTGAGAGGTTCATTTCCAGAGGTTATTCTAAAAAACAAGTTAAGAAAGCATGGGTCAGAGCTCGGCATACAGCGAGGAATGACCATCTATACAGCCAAAAGAATGCTTCAAAGGTTGAGAACCATGTCAGGTTGGTAACACCATATAATTCACATTGGAATAAGCTACGAAGTGATGGCTGTAGGCTGTATTTCCCAATATCCCTTATTAACTGCCAAATGAGCACCAAATTTAAGGGATAGATTGGTACACAGTGAGTACAAAAGAGAACCAAGTACAAACTGGTTAGTGTCAGCACTTAACCAAGTAGGATCTGTACCCTGTGGACATTGCGTCTACTGTGTATATATAAAGAATTCAACTAGCTTTTGTACACCAACCAGGAAAAAGGTACATTATGTTAGAGACAGAATATCCTGTACTTCAAAGAATGTTATTTATTTTTTAAACTGTTTGTGCCCGAGATTCTATGTTGGTAAAACAACAAGAGAACTCAAGAATAGGAAACGTGCGCATAGAGACAATATTAAAAACAATGAGAAAGATAGTCCAGTAGCAAGACATTTTAAATCTTGTCACAACTCAGACTATAGTAAATTGCAGATGATGGGCATTGAACAACTGAAAACAAATAGGCGAGGGGGTAATCTTGACAGGATTATTTTACAACATGAATCAAGATGGATTCATAGATTAAATACCCTTAGCCCTAATGGTTTAAATGAGAAGATAGAATATTCTTGTTTTTTATAAATGATAAAGAAGTGTAGAAAAATTTAGCTTTTCAAAAATGATGAGCACATACACACTAAAATATAGAAACAAAAGAATATTATATTCAAGTCTCTATATGTACATATTGAGTTAATAGGGTTTTGAAAGGACTCATAGACTAAATACTCTAAACTTTTATGTTTGAGTTATGTGATGAGATGTTCCCTTTCCCTTTAATTGATAACTAACACGGTAACAAAAGTTTGTTGTTAGATTTCTGGCACACGGTATAATATCCTCATACTGAATTAGGTATGCTTTAGTAAAAGGAATTCAGCACAAATTCATGAGGTGTTTGTATACAGTAAAAAGAAAAAAGTGATTTAATGCTATAAGGAATATGTATGAACTTGAATTATAGATGTGTGTAGCAAAAAGAGCAATATGAACAAGAAAATGTTTCTGTCTTCATATACTTTCATATCAGTTATAATCCCACCAATCTCTATTTTAGGAGATGTATAAATTTATGCATTTATGATGAGAGTTCAAGTATCCATTACAATTGAACTAACCTTGATGTTGTTTTATATGAGTAAAGATAATCTTTTAATTAAGTGTATATAATAATGTTCAATCAAATATATGTAGCAGATACTGCAGGAATATTATCAATTGCAAAAGTTGGTTTTAAGCAATCAGTTCCAATCACGGTGCACTATGCACGATATGTTTTAAGCAGTTAAGCTAGCAGCAATAGGAAAATACTCCATGGATTAGAGGCGTAACTATGATAAAAAAAAAACTGAATAAAAGAGCAGCTAAGCCTTTAGAGGACACATCTGATGAGGTCCCGTTGTCAACCTTCAGTGGGAGGGGTGAGACGCGTCATGAGGAGTCACTGTTGACGTCACAGCCATGAGTTGGCGATCTAAGGTACAACGCTGTTACAATCTTATGGTCTCTCTTGACGAACTGCATACAAACGGCAAGTGAAGACGCCGACCCACCCATAACAACGAACACCGCGGAACACAGTATATTCACAGGAGCTGCAGCCCTGTTGAGCGGTCTATCTGTGCATAAGGATATGAGGTGAGGTTTGGCTTTTACAGTCTTGCTAATCGTTAGAGAGCGAGTTATCAAGTAGAACACATAGCTGATACTTTTTGGTTCTAATCAGACTTTATGTTCACCTGATACATTGTATACACTATCTGCCGAGTGGATATAAAGAGGACTTGACCCTAAATTTATCACAGATGAAAAAGCAACAATATATAAACACAGTCATTTAAGCATCAAGAGACTGTAAATAAATTTGAAGCTTTGCAGATTTGCAGCCAGAACGTGTTTTCTTAACACTTGAGTGCCTGCCTGGGGAAACTCTCGCACCTGTTTTGGTTGAACAGCAATAGGAAGTCTTTTCACATTTAATACCAGAGCGTGTTTTGTACACTTAAGTGCCTGGAATCCACTTTGAATTCACAAAACTTCCAATATTATGCTGCTCATATGTTGGGGCCCAACATAAATTGTTTATTTGGCAGCAATCTGTATACTCTAGATACATGTGCATGTGTATGTTTTCTACTCTAGTTTATATGTTTAATCTACTGGATTTTGGTAGATTTGAGTAGCATACTGCAGTATCTTGCTAAAATTTTGGTATTATCATAGCGTTTATAGCTGTTGTTCGCCTCTCATGCTTTTTATATTGTGTGTGTATTGTTTGTTTGGAATTTGGGTGGAGAATAAACTATCCTGATTCCTTATGAACCCTTTGTGTATATATATTTAGTAATAAAGCCCTATAAATAAAGTTGGTAAAAAGCTGAATAGCAGCAAGATCGATGACTGTTAGTTAACAACAGTCCGCTGCTTATTGCCCCGTACTGGTGTGCGGCTTTTTGCCGTTTTTTATTTCATAAATATGGAGATCGTATTCAGGTCGGCGGCCGCAATGTTAGGCGATGTTAGGCGAGCATATTGGTGCCCCCGAATGCAGCATAGTTGACGGCTTGATAAATAGGCCTCTATAAGTAAAAAACCTCATGCTCTATCTGAATCAAGATAGAAAAATGTTGGGTTTCATGTCCCTTTAACATAACCTTCTTTTTCATGTTTTTAATGTACATGATTTTTACAGTTTTGCGCCCATTTGTTATTACTTTTTGAGTTTAGTTAGTATTTTTTCAGGTGCATTAGTATTCAGATAGGGGCATTTTGGTAATATGGGAAATGGATTTGTCATTGTAGGTGTCCTCTATCACCTTCTTCTTTCTTGCAGGCCATGTGATTTGTTTATTCACTCCCTGCTTCTTGTCTTGCTACCCTACTTTTTTATCTGACATCCTTGCCCTTATTTACACTTCTGACACCCCTGACCTTAGCATACCTATTAACAATCCCATTACTTTTAGGGTACCAAACTTTCCCTAGCGTAATTCCTTCTATGGTCTATCACAATGGACTAACTCTCCCACTCCCCAAGATGCACCCTCATTATATAATCTTCAGTCTTAGTTATTCTGTTTCATACTTCACTATTACCCCATGTCCACTTCAGTGGCGTCACTAGGGTTGGTGTCACCCGGTGCGGTAAGTCATGGTGTCACCCCCCCAGAAAGCAGACACACACAAAAACACAGGCAAACACACATACAAACACTCAGACACACTTAAAAACATACTCAGATGCACACACAAACACTCGGAAACACACTCAGACACACACACAAAAACACTGAGACACACAAAAACTCAGACACACACATACAAAATATGTAAACTGCACTGCATTAATTATGAAGCTCATGCCTAGAGCTGCTCCCTGGCTCAGCAGAACATCAAATAAACGATAAACAGAGCACTCTAAAATAAATAACCGAAGAAAAGGTTTAGGCGCGCAAACTATGAAAATTCTGCTCTCTGACTCCAAGTCTGTCAGTGCACAGCCCTGGGCCGCATGTCACTAAGCAGTGAGCACAGATAGGCAGGCAGGTTTAGGCTAGCAGCACAACTTTGCAAGCCCCACGGCACGCCCACAACATTCATAGTGAAATTGGGCAGGGGAGGAGCAAAGTACAAACAAGCAAAAGCAGCCGTGAAAACTATTTGTTGAAATTGCAGCACTGGCTCAAGGGGCAAAAAAATTGTGTGTCTACAACTTCCCCAGTCCCACTAATGTTCACAAATGCCAGCCTCTAATAAAATAATCTATGCATCTCAACATTGTATTTCTTTGAATTTCAATAAAATTAAAAAAAAATTTTGGTGTCACCCCCTGGAGGGTGTCACCCAGGTGTGGCCCGCACCCCCCGCACCCCCCTAGTGACGCCACTGGTCCACTTGCATACAGCATTTACAGAAATACAAAATCCATAGACTCACAACATGTTTTAAACTCCCTCAGATGCCTTCTTTACAGCATCTTTCTCTTGACCTGAGCAGAGCACTAGCCTCAGCCCTTGACAAAGTAGCTCCTTACACTTTGGCTCACAAATTGATTACCAAACTTGCTACACCCAACTGACATGCTACCTACAGGAATATTCCCATACTGCTGAGTGCTGCTGGAGGAAATCTACCAGCTAAGCTGACATTTTGCATTATAAGTTCAATCTATGGTCCGTGGTCCAGCTCATCTCTGCTCTTGTCTGCAAATAACCTCCCATAGTCCTCTTTATTCTGCCCAATAACTACTTCTTTCCACCTAATGACATTGTTTTAATGGAACACCCTACCTTGCGCCAAAAGATTTGCCTCAAACATTCAGTGCCAATGTATTTCCTTGTAAACTTGATTTCCTAGAACTTGTACCATTTTAGTAGTTTTCAGGAACTATATAAATTACACTGACAGAATGACATACAGTGGGCCCCATGAACTAACCTGCGTGCGGACAAGATTCTCAACTTGAGCAGTTTTCTGAACGCCTTTGCTGCACATGGCAGCGGATCTGTTTGTCTGCTGGCCCTTAAACATCATTACAGACTTTGATGAGTGTGCAATGCCCTCCCCTTCTCTTGCACAACCAATGGCATGAGTGAAAGGTCTGTCAATCACCCAGAGCGAGCTAGTTCGAGGTGATTTCTGTTTGCCACCTCAGAGGGGAAGCAGGCTCGCATGTGTGCTCCGGGGCAGCTTACGCTGCTTCATACATGAAGCCCAAAGTCTTCTCCTGATCACACTAGTAATAATTACACACTGTGAAAAGGGGTCATGGATGAAATAGGTTTGTAGGGTGCCTATATAACAACAATAAAGCATTTTCTTTTATTACAAAATAAAATAATTTAATTCTGAGAGAAAAAAATATTCATGATGGAGTATCATAGTAATGACATTGAGAAAAATGGGGCTTCTTGTGCATATTTGAGGTTAGGGCAGCAGGAAACCTCATCCTACCACTCCTTTTCTAATCTCATTTTAGGATTATTTTAGGTTTAGGTTTTTCTCCTCATTTATAGCTTGATACAGAGGAGTAACAAGAAATCACAGGGCCCAGGTGCAAGAATCTAAGAAGCCCCCCCCCCCACCCAAAAAAAAGGTAAATTTGATACATATCTTTTTTGTTTGTTAACATTTAACACAGAAAAAAAATGTGAATCAGATTACATGTCTGCAAAAGGAGGTACCCTGTTCCCACAGTCTGTGAGATGGTTTGACCCCCTATTACTGTATATAGTGACACTGTTTAACCCACCAGTACTGTATATAGTGAGTTAGTGACACAGTCTGTAATCTGCCGGTGAGATGGCTGGCCTGACCCTACCCATCCCAGTACTTTATAAAGTGACCACAGTAGTCTGTGACATAGTCCAGCCCCCCCCCCCCATATTGTATATAGTGGTATTGTATAGTGACACTGTTTACCCCCTGCACCCCCATGCTGTAGTAACAAGGTCTGTAATTTGCTGGTTCCACAAACATACACACATACATGCATAAATACACACACACAGTCACATACATACACACACACACACATACATGCATAAATACACACACACAATCACATACATACACACACACATACATGCATAAATACACACACACAATCACATACATACACACACACATACATGCATAAATACACACACACAATCACATACATACAAACACACATACATGCATAAATACACACACACAGTCACATACATACACACACACAGTCACATACATACACACACACATACATGCATAAATACACACACACAGTCACATACATACACACACACATACATGCATAAATACACACACACAGTCACATACATACACACACACATACATGCATAAATACACACACACAATCACATACATACACACACACATACATGCATAAATACACACACACAATCACATACATACACACACACATACATGCATAAATACACACACACAATCACATACATACACACACACATACATGCATAAATACACACACACAGTCACATACATACACACACACATACATGCATAAATACACTCACACAGTCACATACATACACACACACACACATACATGCATAAATACACACACACACACACAGTCACATACATACACACACACACACATATAAACACCAATGGGTAAACAGAAAGACTAACCCCTGTAGTCAGAGACAGAGACACTAGTGAACCATCACGTCACACTCACATGATATCAGTGCAGGCAGTGGCAGGTCAGTATTGTAAAGTATTGAGGTGATGTAGGAGGGACTACTGGGACTTTAACTACACATCCTATTTTATTGTTTTATTTAGAGCAATCTGACATGAGACATTTCTATGACATTTGTACCATATCCTAACATTAGCAACAAATGCTTAACATATTGGCTTTTCAACAACACAGTTTCTTGGAAGAGATACATAATGTATATTGCAACACAACTGTGGAGAAAGAAAGCTTAGAGAAAAGATTCAACGTGTTGCATAATATTGTATTTTTTTTTAAAGAGATTAATACGTTTTATAATGTTTAAAGGGATATGAAAGTGATGTTTTATCTGTCATTACTTTTATTCCCAGAACAAAATGCTTCCCTTTCATTCCAAAAATAAAAATGCTTCCTCAGATCCAATTTCATCAAAATAAGGGCGCCCCCTGAGCAGATTTTTTTTAAAACAGCACTAGCAGGTGTGTATAGAAATCCAGCCCATATAAGCCAATTAAGCAAGTGCCCACTGAGCAGTTCCTAAGGCAATAGTGACAATGCCTCAAATAGACGCATACTTTAAAAGTAACAGTATTTCAACCAACGGGAATATGAACAAATATAATCAAAGTAAACCTCTGTGAATCAAAATATGTGTGAAATGCACTCACAAACGAAAGAACTGAGAAATCCAACTGCAATCAAACATAATATGGAACATAACGTAAAACTGTCAATATAAACTTTAACAAAATGTGATGTGTCAAATTCAAAACAAGCAGCTTAAAGGGATACCTCGTTATATCAGCAGTTAAAGGGACATTTAATTCAACATTGAATTCCCATAAAATGTTTAATTACACATAGTTTTAAAAAAATAACAGTGTGTTTTGTCTTTTACAGAAATTTAAAGAAACTTTCCTGTATACTTACCGCAAAGGCGGTAAGTCGTTCAGTCGAGGGTAGCAAATATAAATATACATATATATGTATGTGTTACTATGTGTATATACACATATTAACACATACATATATATGTATATAAACATATACATATATATTTACTGGGAACACATAGTTCCCATGGACTGCAATGTAAAGGCACTTTTCAGTGTGTTTTTTTTTCTAACACCCCGCACCTGCCAACTTTAGCCCTCAAAAAAAATGCCTGGTGCCGTTATTTTATTAAAAAAAATGCCACAATTTTAATTTTTTTTAATAAAATACACAGCACTGTATTTTGAGGGCATTGGGGGCACATTTATCTAATCTGATAACCAGCCACTTGTAATGGCTGATAATTATAGTTTGCAGGCGCGCGATAAATTAGTGCTCCACTTGTAATCTGGCCCAAAATGAAATAATAAAATAGGCCACATTTTACAAATGAACTTTTAATCGTGTTATATAATTTTGTATCCAATAATAATTTAATAATTTAAAATGCATTTAGCTATAACAAAAAACAAACAGAAAAAAAAAAGCATAGCTGTACATAGGAAAATGTGTTAGGAATTTCAGCAACTGATTCTCAGACACCTAAACAAAGGTGCAACAGTACCTACAAAACAATGCAAATATATGATATTAACAGCAGGCAGTTCACCCAACCACTGTTCTGCGCAAACTTTAAAAAATCTGATAGGAAACCCAAACATTTTCTTTTATGATTTGGATAGAACATACAATTTTAAACAACTTTCTAATTTACTTCTATTATCAAATTTGCTTCATTCTCTTGTTTTTCTTTGCTGGAGGAACAGCATTGCACTACTGGCAGCTAGCGGAACCCAACTAGTTAGCCAATCCAAAGAGACAAATGTGTGCAAGCACCAATCAGCAGCTAGCTCCCACTAGTGTAGGGTATGTGCATATTCTTTTTAAACAAGGGATACGAAAAGAACAAAGTACTTTTGAAAATAGGAGTGAATTTAAAAGTGTCTTAAAATTGCATGCTCTATCGGAATCATGCAGCTTTAATTTTAACTTTCCTATCCCTTTAATTTCTAGACAGCTATAATTATTTTGATATATTGATGAGATAAAGATTAAATTGATATATACATTGAAATGATCGTCAATTTAGCACAAATTAAAATACATTGTAATCAAAATTGTATTACACTTGCAACAATTATAGAAAGAGAGAATGTTTCTGGCTCACATCCATGTCACTTTGACCCTAGAGAATGCCGCACACATATCAGATGGTGTGTTAGCATTTGTCCATCTTGAAGAATGCTATGAGCTTTGCGCCAACAAGAGTGGTAATGCTGAAAAATTCAGTAATGCACAAAACCAATCAAATAGTGTTCAGAAAAAAACTGACATTCTGTTCCAGTCAACAGGGTCACAGTAATTATGAGAGATTTCTTTGGCAACAAGTGTCTCTATTCAGCCGTCATAGTGCCCCAAGGAAGGGACGGTAATCCAATAGGAAGACCTCTACAATCAATGGTGCACAACTAGTTCTACAACGTCAAATTCACGCTCACAATACTTCTTTTTTTCTTCTGATTCACTAATATACTGTATGTATATTTGTTGGTTTGCTCTGTTTTAGGAATGTGATGACTTTGCTGTTGGATGAGCTAATATTGAAACCAAATACTATGAAGAAGGTATGATTTAGCATATTCAGGGCTGCATAATCCAGTATATCGCTGATTTTGGGCCTTTGTTTACAGACAGGTAAATTGACAGACTAGATGGGTCTGGTGATTTATATCTGGTAGCAAAATGTATGGGGTAGATTACAGATTAGACAGGCTATGCCATTAATTAACTATATTCTAGACAATATGGATGGTTCTAGACCATGACAATTGGGGGTACAAAAAGTTGACCACACTGTGAAATATAAAGAATGCTGTAATTACTGGTGTGGGACCTCATATCTTTTTTTTTAATTATTTTTTTTACTCTTTTTCTCTACCTCTTTCTTTGTTCTGCTTAGAACAGACGTGTAAAAAAAGGCACAAGCTTGACAATTCAGGGCAGCTGGCACCTGTGAGATATAGAGGTGCTTTGTTAATGAAGGCTGCAGTACACTTGAAAAATTCTACTGCTCTGAGAGTAAAGTTATCTATGCAAATCTACTTTCTAACAAACCCCAGAACGACAAATGGCAAAAGCATAACACCAACCGACCTGTTCATTATCCTGCAGTGATTTCTACCTCTAAAAAAACTATGCTCTATAAGGTCAATCATAAAATAAATTTGAGGCTTTAAATAGTCAGCTGTGCTAAATGTAGCCACCAATCAGCAAGCACTACCCAGGTGCTGAACCAAAAATGGGCCGGCTCCTATGCTGCTTTTCAATGTAAGATACCAACAGAACAAAGAAAATTTGATAATAGGAGTAAATTAGAAAGTTGCTTTAAATTGCATGTTCTATCTGAATCATGAAAGAAAAAATTTGGGTTTCCCTTTCTGTTTTCCTACAGTCTTCAGTTGAAGAGGAGGAGAATTGCAATGTCAGACCCCTTACAATTTTATTTATTTAGTTTTAGTAATACAACAAGGGGTCAAATTTCAGAAACTAGGACTGCACTGAAGGGCTAGATTACAAGTAGAGTTGTATTTTACATTTTCGCTATAGCTATCTAGAATTTTAATTTTTGTGCTAGTGGGGTTGCGCTGATATTACAAGTTGAAAGTAAACAGTTTTTTCTCCAGTGGTAACCCAAATTGCGCAAAACGTCAAAAAACTAAAATTTGCGATCTTGTTTACCCATTCCCCCATAGAAGTCAACAGAGTTGAAGAAAACACCGCGCCCACTCGCGCAAACACCATAAGATATTCGCAATAGCGCTAACCCAACATAAAAATATGAATATTGAATTTTCCAATGTTATTGACATAACGGAATATGTTCTATTTATTCATAATGAAATATTTCTACATATATATGATGTTTAAACACATATATATTTATACCTATATATATATATATATGTATATATATATATATATATATATATGTATATATATATATATATATTATATAGTTATATACAGTATATATATATATATTTTATATATATATATATATATATATATATATATATATAGAGAGAGAGAGAGAGAGAGAGAGAGAGAGAGATGATTATATATAGGTACTTAGAACATATTCTGATATGTACAGAACATTGGAATGTGAAATATTTACAGTAAATACATAGTTAAAAAGTTTATGAAATATGAATATTGCATAAATATGTTTTTAAAATGTCCAAAAAAATGTGCATAAATCTGTTAAGGATATATGATGGTAAGGATCCAAGTAATTCCACGATGTGTCTCCAGGGGGAGATATGTAAAGGAAAGAGAGAGAGACAATAGTGCACTCTGTATATATATTACGAACTTCCAATTCAAGTCAGGTACTTACACTAATTAGAGCTATAACTCAGCTCTAAGTGTGACTGCAGCTAGGTTTTAACCCCTCGGCTTCCCAGGCAAGATAGGAATCGGTCTTTGTTTAAAATAGTAAAATACAGCTTTATTATATACAGGACTAAGACTAAACACTGTTACAAATAAAAATTGTCATAAACAATTGCACAGAGAGATTGCTAAGCCCTCTAAACAGCGTACAGTTATAGTGGCACAGTGCTGTTGAGGCTATTAAAGCAATCAGAGTACATAAGTCCGTAGCAGCAATAACAGTGAAGACTATAATGGTCCTTAAAAACAGTAAATAGGATTTAGGAAGAATTTTCTTACTGTCTCTGTGCGACTATAATATATTTTTCATTCATTCAACAGGACAGAAACATAAAATCTTGTCTGACATTTAGCTATTTACTGTTAAAAAATGTTTCCACTTCTCCAGCTGGGCATTACAGACTTGTTAATATATATAGATACCGAATATATTTCCCTTCTTAATTGTTTTTGTTTTCAGCTATCTGCTCAGTTAGACATTGGGTGTAAAATTTCAAGATAAAAAAAATATCTCCCACAAATCATTGGCTATTTTATATTTGTTTTTTTATTCTTCTGTGTAGTCTAGTTAATCATTTCTAGCATATATTTGCTAAGGCAAGATAAATGTTAAAACTATTTTACTGTTCATAGGTCATGTTCTTCGGTTTAAAGAAATATGTCAAAATTAACCCTAAATTTGGTCAAATTAACCCTAAATTAACTATCTCTACTGATCTAGAAAATTATGTTGATGGGTATAAACCTTTAAAGTATACTTTGTTTTTGTGTTTAATAGTTATTATCTGCAGTATCATCTATTGGATTTTACTTTTGTAGTTTCTAACATTTGGAAAAAAAATCCAGGATCATTGCAGCAGAGCAATCAAATTGGGAAGTTAGAAGGGCCACGCCTACTGATAGTTTATGTTGCTCCGCCCACTTTGTTCCACCTAAAAATAACCAATATAGCAAACAATAAAGACAAAATATGTAAACAACAGGTAAGAGTTACAGACACAAGTTCACCAAATTTATTTATATATATAATTATTAGCTTGCATTTGTGTGCATGGCTGCAGTTGTGTGGCTGTATTAGGGACCCAGAAGGATCAACACTTCCTTCTACTCCAAGAGGCAGACGAAAACAAAGGATACACTAACCAAGCTCTACTCATCACCTGATATACCCTCCAGTGCGGCAAACTTACCTCATCAGATTGGGGTAATTTTTGAAAGTTCATACCAAGACCACAGATAACAACTCCAAGAGGCAACAAGTATACCTACATAGGAAGTTTTGGGAGACCATTACAGAAGGATCAACACTTCCTTCTACTCCAAGAGGCAGACGAAAACAAAGGATACACTAACCAAGCTCTACTCATCACCTGATATACCCTCCAGTGCGGCAAACTTACCTCATCAGATTGGGGTAATTTTTGGTAAGGGTATCTTATTTATTTCTACTACACTTGGATCTACATTACCACACCTTATCTAAGGACTTATTATATAATTTCCTCACCAGAGACTCATGCTTCTTATAATACCAATTTAGTAAGAACTGTAAGCGCTGTTTACCCTCTGTTCTTATTCCTCTATATATATATGTTCTTATACCTCTCTCTCTCTCTCTCTATATATATATATATATATATATATACTGTATATATATATATATATATATATATATATATATATATATATATATATATTGCTAATAAATATATACACAAGACAAAGACTTCACATTTGAGTCCCACATAGACATCCATGTCCAGCCACACACCAGGACAGATTTTTACAAATTGGGACAGGTTCCAGGGACATTTATAATACAGCACAAGAGACCAAAATATTGTTTGCACACCCTCCTTTATTGCCTGTTTTATATATGTACCCAAATAGTCCTCAGCAGAGGAGAAAGGTAAGTGGAAAACCTAGGTTCTAACATGTCAGCACTAGAAATGAAAACTTTATATTTATACCTTTATATTTAAACAACTAATATAATTTTATATTACTACATATTATTTTCGGGCTAATCTTTTATTTGAATACATAATCCTATATAGCATTAACTCACTGTCTAATGTCCCTTTAAGTACATTCTTGTCAGCTGCCCTAATTTTTTTGTGAAAGTCACAATATTTTGGTCTCTTGTGCTGTATGATAAATGTCCCTGGAATCTGTCCCAATTTGTAAAAATCTGTCCTGGTGTGTGGTTGGACATGGATGTCTATGTGGGACTCAAATGTGACGTCTTTGTTGGTCTTGTGTATATATTTGTTAGCAATATATTTTATATATATATATATATATATATATATATATATACATACTGTATATACAGTATAAACATATTAACACATACACATATATAAATAGGCTGTGTGGAATATAGTATTGTGTAACAGGAATATACACAGCCTTGTTTGCATACTCTTTTTATTGCCTGTTTTATATTTCCCTCTAAATGTTCTCAGCAGAAGTGATAGATAAGTGGAGAATCTAGATTCAAACATGGCAAAGCCCATTAATTTATAGAAACTCAGTGGAATTGAGAAAAACAATAGTTTTCAAAGCTACAGGAAATGGGATAAATAAATAAATGAAAATATATTGCAAAGTTTTGTTTACAACACGTAAGTAAACATTTTATATTACAATTTCAAAGTTTTTAACCCCTTGACAAGCGGTATTTCTGCATGGCTCACTGCATGCAAACCCTGTAAGTGCTACAACTGTTTGGTTGTTGTTAAGGTGGTAAATATCCCTTTAAATAAATAACACATTTTAGTAAATATAAAACAAAGAGTAAAACACCCATATACCTTCTCCCATTTGCACGCAAAACACAATTGAATATCATTTTATCAAATTGAAACTAGTCAGAAGATCATTTTCAATAATTACATTATTTAAAGGGACAGTCTAGGCCAAAATAAACTTTCGTGATTCAGATAGAGCATGTAATTTTAAACAATTTTCCAATTTACTTTTATCACCAATTTTGCTTTGTTCTCTTGGTATTCTTAGTTGAAAGCTTAACCTAGGAGGTTCATATGCTAATTTCTTAGACCTTGAAGGCCACCTCTTTTCAGAATGCATTCATATAGATAACACTGTGCTCGTGCACGTGAAGTTATCTGGGAGCAGGCACTGATTGGCTAAACTGCAAGTCTGTCAAAAGAACTGAAATAAAGGGGAAGTTTGCAGAGGCTTAGGTACAAGGTAATTACAGAGGTTAAAAGTATATTAATATAACTGTGTTGGTTATGCAAAACTGGTGAATGGGTAATAAAGGGATAATCTATCTTTTAAAACAATAAAAATTCTGGTGTAGCCTGTCACTTTAATGTGAAAACTTATCCTAATGTATGGTATGATCTTGTTTAATGAGAAATTGCATTTATAATTAAAAAAAAAACTAAATATATGGAACATGTGATTTCATTTACATTAATAAGAACTGCTTAGTAAAATACAAACATGATCTAACTTGTCTAATAACAAAACAGAAATGCACTTGCATTACAAGAGTAACTTGGAGACAGCAAATGACTGACTGAAGTGAGCTGTTATATTTAGAAAGCTGAACAGATTTGCACATCAGGTCAGTATCATCCGGACAGATTTTGATCACGGTCAGAGCGACAGCAGCAAGCAGCTGGACTCACAGAACAAAACTTTTATACAGAGATGGGGGGAAGCTATGGGAATTTATTACTAAGACTTTTTTATTAAGATTACATTGCTGCATTTTTTAAACTTGTTTAGTTCCAATTGTTGCTCATCATCCAGTATTGGTCATACAGGTGCAAAGAGGAAATGATCTAATGTGGCACAGCACGTTACTATAACACTATTGCTGAGCTATGAATATGTTTTTAAAGGGATATGAAACCCACATTTTTTTCTTTCATGATTCAGATAGAGCATGTGATTTTAAACAACTTTCTAATTTACTTTCATTATCACATTTTCTTTATTCTCTTGGTATCTTTTGTTGAAAAGCAGGGCTGTATGCTTAGGAGCCGGCCCATTTCTGGAGCACTATTTGGCAGCAGTTTTGCAAGAATGTTATCCATTTGCAAGAGCACTAGAGGGCAGCACTATTTCCTGCACGTAGTGCTCCAGACTCCTACCTAGGTATCTCTTCAATAAAGAATATCATGGGAACAAAGCAAATTTGATAATAGAAGTAAATCAGATTTTTTTTTTAAATGGTATGTTCTGGTTTCATATCCATTTAATCCTTGCAAAGGGGCTCTATAGTTAAAGTCAAATCCAGATGAACAATGCACTACTGTACACATCTGGTAAGTCAATGACAAGAGCCATATGTGTGTAGCCACTGGAAAAAGAGCGGTCGTCTTCTTCCGCATTCGGATCCTAATGAAGGATCCTAATGAACACGTCTAGTAGCCACCACTCGGTAGCTAGCTCACAGTAATAGATTGCTGCTCCTAAGCTTACCTATGTATGCTTTTTAGCAAAGGATTTGAAGAGAACAAACACCTAGATTACGAGTTTTGCGTTAGAGGCTATGCAGTGCTAATGACCAGTTTTGTCTCACCGCTCACTTTACTACAGCGCTGGTATTACGGGTTTTTATAAACCCGGCGTTATTAGGCAAGAAGTGAGCGTTGAGCAAAATTTTGCTCCTTACCGCACTCCAATACCAGCGCTGCTTAAGTCAGTGATGAGCTGGTCGTACGTGCTCGTGCACGATTTCCCCATAGGAATCAAAGGGGAGAGCCGGCTGAGAAAAAGTCTAAAACCTGCAAAAAAGCAGCGTAAAACTCACTAACACAGCCCCATTGATTCCTATGGGGAAACACATTTTATGTTTACACCTAACACCCTAACATGAACCCAGAGTCTAAACAACCCTAATCTTACACTTATTAACCCCTAATCTGTGGCACCCTACATCGCTGACTCCTCCATTCTATTTATTAACCCCTAATCTGCCGCTCCGAACACCGCCGCCACCTACATTATACTTATGAACCCCTAATCTGCTGCCCCCAACATCGCCGACACCTCCATTATATTTATTAACCCTTAATCTGCCGCTCCTGACACCGCCGCCACCTAGATTATACTTATGAACCCCTATTCTGCTGCCCCCAACATCGCCGACACTTACATTATATTTATTAGCCCCTAATCTGCCGCCCCAATGTTGCCACAATTTACCTACACTTATTAACCCCTAATCTGCCGCCCCCAACGTTGCCGCCACTATACTAAAGTTATTAACCCCTAAATCTAAGTCTAACCCTAACCCCCCTAACTTAAATATAATTTAAATAAATCTAAATAAAAATTACTATAATAAACTAAATTATTCCTATTTAAAACTAAATACTTACCTGTAAAATAAACCCTAAGCTAGCTACAATATAACTAATAGTTACATTGTATCTAGCTTATGGTTTATTTTTATTTTACAGGTAAGTTTGTATTTATTTTAACTAGGTACAATAGTTATTAAATAGTTATAAACTATTTAATAACCACCTAGATAAAATAAATACAAAAGTACCTGTAAAATAAAACCTAACCTAAGTTACAATAACACCTAACACTACACTATAATTAAATAAATTAACTAAATTAACAACAATTAAATAAATTAAATTAAATTAGCTAAAGTACAAAAAACCCCCACTAAATTACAGAAAATAATAAACAAATTACAAGATTTTTAAACTAATTACACTTAATCTAATAGCCCTATCAAAATAAAAAAGCCCTCCCAAAATAAAAAAAAACTAGCCCTAGCCTAAACTAAACTATCAATAGCCCTTAAAAGGTCCTTTTGCGGGGCATTGCCCCAAAGAAATCAGCTCTTTTACCTGTAAAAAAATACAAACACCCTCCCAACAGTAAAACCCACCACCCACACAACCAACCCCCGAAATAAAATACTATCTAAAAAAAACTAAGCTCCCCATTGCCCTGAAAAGGGCATTTGGATGGGCATTGCCCTTAAAAGGGCAGTTAGCTCTTTTGCGGCCCAAAGTCCCTAACCTAAAAATAAAACCCACCCAATACACCCTTAAAAAAACACTAACCCCCTGAAGATCGACTTACAGTTCTGAAGACCGGACATCCATCCTCAAGGAAGCGGCAGAAGTCTTCATCCAACCGGGCCGAAGTCCTCAACGAAGCCGGGAGAAGTCTTCATCCAAGCCGGGCAAAGTGGTCCTCCAGACGGGCAGAAGTCTTCATCCAGACGGCATCTTCCATCTTCATCCATCCAACGTGGAGCGGGTCCATCTTCAAGACATCCGACGCGGAGCATCCTCTTCTTCCGACGACTAAAGACGAATGAAGGTTCCTTTAAGTGACGTCATCCAAGATGGCGTCCCAATAGATTCTGATTGGCTGATAGAATTCTATCAGCCAATCGAAATTAAGGTAGAAAAAATCCTATTGGCTGATGTAATCAGCCAATAGGATTGAAGTTCAATCCTATTGGCTGATCCAATCAGCCAATAGGATTGAGCTCGCATTCTATTGGCTTATTGGAACAGCCAATAGAATGTGAGCTCAATCCTATTGGCTAATTGCATCAACCAAAATAAAAAAACCTAACTAAAAAAAAAACTAATCTACCCATTGCCCCTTAAAGGGCATTTGTATGGGCATTGCCCTTTAAGGGCATTCAGCTTTTTTACAGCCCAAAAAAATAAAAAAAAAGCCCTAATCTAAAAAAAAAAACACCCCAAAAAATAAAAAAAACACTAACCCCAAAATAGGTACTCACCATTGATGAAGTCTGGAGATCCATCTTTTTCCCAGCAGCCAAAGGTCTTCATCCAGGCGGCTCCATCTTCATCTATCGTGGGTCCATCTTCTATCTTCTTGGCAGAGGCGCAGAGAGGTCGTCAGATGCGTGGGCAGGTCGCCGGTCATTTGCGATGTGGAGGTCCTCTTTATGCGATCGTCCGCTGCACACTGAAGATTGAATGCAAGGTACCCATTTTATTTTGGGGTACCCATTTATTTTGGCATTCCTAGTGACTGAAAATGTCAAATCAGCCCATAGGATGAGAGCTGCTTACATCCTGTTGACTTATGAAAAAAAAATTGCATAAAGAGGACCTCCATGTCACAGATGACCGCTCCATGCATTCGACGACCGATCCGCGCCTCCGGCTAGAAGATAGAAAATGGGCCTACGATGGATTAAGATGGAGCCGCCTGGATGAAGACCTGGATGAAGAAGATAGATCTCCGAACTTCATCAATGTGTTAGGTTTTTTTTGGGGGGGTGTTTTCTTTTTTTAGATTATGGCTTTTTTTATTTTTATGGGCTGTAAAAGAGCTGAATGTCCTTTTAAGGGCAATACCAATACAAATGCCCTTTTAGGGGCAATGGGTAGATTAGGGGGGTTTTTTTAGTTAGTTTTTTTTTTTATTTTGGGTGGGTTGTAATGATAGGGGGTACTTTGTATTTTTTTTTCAGTGAAAAAGAGCTGTTAAACTTAGGGCAATGCCCTACGAAAGGCCCTTTTAAGGGCTATTGATAGTTTATTGTTAGATTATGTTTTTATTTTATTTTGGGCTGTCTTTTTTGTTTATAAGGGGGTATTAGAATAGGAATAACTTATTTTCTTTTGTATAATTTGGTTTGTTATTTTCTGTAATGTTAGGTTTTCTATTTTTGTAATCTTAGCTTTTTTTTGTAATGTTAGGTTTTTTATTTTGTGTAATGTTAGGGTTTCTCTTAAGTAATTTATATTTTTATTTTTTTGTAATTTTTTATGTTGTTAGTATTTTGTTATTTTATGTAAGTCCATTTTAATTGGGGTTAACTTAGGGGATGTTAGGTTAGGGGGCTTAGTTATTAGGTTAATACTTTACGTTGTGGGTGGTTGGCGGTTTAGGTGTTAATAGTTTAATTAGGTAGTTTGTGTTGTTGGGGGATGGCGGTTTAGGTGTTAACAGTTTAATTAGGTAGTTTGCCTTGTTGGGGGATGGCGGTTTAGGTTTTGATAGGTTAATTAGGTCTTTGCATTGTTGGGGGATGGTGGTTTAGAGGTTAATAGGTTTATATAGTAGTTTGCGTTGTTGGGGGTTGGCGTTTTAGGGGTTAATATGTTTATTAGGTAATTTGCTATGGGGGGGGTTCGCGGATTAGGGGTTAATACTTTTATTAGTTATTGCAATGTGGGAGATGGCAGTTTAGGGGTTAATACATTTTATTACACATTGTGATGTGGGGGGATGGCGGATAATGGGTTGATATTGCGCATACGTTAGGTGTTTGTTAAGGCTTCCAGGGAGTCATGATACTTTTATACTCAGTGCAAGGTTTGCTGCGCCTGCCTTTGTGTGGAGAGGTATAAAATGGAGTCAATTTTCTCCATTCTGCGTGTGTATGTCCTTACGCTGAATATATGATACCGACTGGTGACACCTGTACTATGTTAGTTTATGGGAGTAAAAACTGTGGGCAACTGTTAAAATATACGCCCGTAACTTGTATGCTGCACCGTATATGTGATCACTCAATTAGACTAAAAATTGTCGATGCTGGGGTTTGGCTCCTGTCGTCACATATGTGATCGTGCCCGACAAGATTAATGTTCAGCATTAGTGATACGGTTGATAAAGTGCATAGTGAAGAAGTATGAAAATAAATTAGATCTAGGGTTATATAAGATACAAATGAGGTAATTAATATACACGCGTGACGCATCCTAAAAATAGCGAACAATTACAATTGCAACACTGTGCGTATTTGTGCTTGTGATGGTCTTCATCATCAAAAATAGCATTTGGACCCTGTAAGCTAGAGACTTGGGGAGGATTAATCATAGAACCACAGTTATAAACTCAACAGAATCTCAGACAGCATGTAGTATAAAGTTAGTCACTATGTGGGATTATTTGCCTAAACTATATTTATGTGCCTGTTTATAGCCAGCTTACATTTCATAATTATCCCTTATCAAACCTCTGTGAATCAGGAATAAACTTGTTTTAAAACCTCAGGAATGTTAAGTATGCTGGATTTGTGCTGACTGTTACAGGTTCACTGTTTTTCAGGCTGAATACAATTTTTTTTTTAACCAGCTAAGCATCTTTCCTCTGACATTAATACGCACCTAAAAACTGATCACTATACTGGAGCGTTCAGAGATTGGGAAAGAACTAATGTCTACAACAGTATATTGAATAGGATACATAAAACAATTACTGAGGCAGACTAAAGGGACAGTGTAGAGGAAATATTACATGTTCTAAATGGTTAGTGTATGTCATTTTTTTATACTACTCACCCTGGAACTACATGTGTTAACTCCTTCAAAAATAGTAAACACATAGATAAAGTCCTGCTACAGAGCCACAAGCATTTCTTCTCCTGAGCTGAACAAAGTCACTGATTGGGAGGGTTGTGCAACTGTTGATCTCAATTGATTAACCAGCTGTCATCTTCTGTAGAACAGCAGCTGACCCAGTGAGCTAACAAGTAATGACAGTTGCAACAAAATATTAGTGTCTTATGGGATCAGTCCATTACTTTCCCAATATGTTATAAAGTAGCAAAACATCAGCATGGCAAAAAATAATTTCTATAAAACAAAATGGTTGAGAGGATATTCAGGAGTGTGGATACAAACAGTGCAGTAGTTACGTCAACTGACGCGTTTCACACCATTCTGGCGCTTTCTCATAGATAGTGAGGAATGAAGAGATAAGTCAAATTTACATTCTCGTGGCTATTGCTGCTCCTCCTGTCAGGGCCGGACTGGGACCACAAATAGGCCCACGCATTTTATGCCAGAGCAGCCCATCCTGGTATATATTGTGTGTGTGTGTGTATCTATATATATATATATATATATATATATATATATACAGGTAGCCCTCAGTTTACGCCGGGGTTAGGTTCCAGAAGGAATGTTTGTAAATCAAAACCGTTGTAAATTGAAACCCAGTTTATAATGTAAGTCAATGGGAAGTGAGGGAGATAGGTTCCAGGCCCCTCTCAAAATTGTCATAAGTAACACCTTATACATTAATTTTAAAGCTTTGAAATGAAGACTTTAAATGCTAAACAGCATTATAAACCTGACAAAATAATCACACAACACAGAATATATAATAAACTAAGTTAAATGAACAAAAACATTTGCTAAACAACATTATAAACCTAATAAAATAATCACACAACACAGACTTCACTTGCATTTTTCTGCAAACGGTTCTTTCTATGCATTCCAATCTGGACTGATTTATAGACAGGAAGATCTTGTTCCTTTGAAATCTGCTCGATAGCTCAGGTCTGGTTAAACTTATTAATTTCAGCTTGCTTGGCTTTGCTGCAACACAAGCGGACAGCTCCACCTACTGGCTATTTGAATCAATGCACTGCTTCTCAATGCTTTTCAATAGCAGTCACATGACTGGAAAAAATGTTGTTATTCTGAAACGGTGTAAATTGAACCGTTGTAAAACGAGGGCCCCCTGTATATATATATATATATATATATATATATATATATATATATATATATATATATATATATATATATATATATATATATATATATATATATATATATATATATATATAAGATGAGGAAAAAGGAAGCTGAGTCCTGGAGTCAAATTTAGTAAGAGTTTATTATGAAGCAGGCTTCAACATGTCAGGTAAGCTCCTATCTCTATATATATAGTAGATAGAAGACAGCACTCACTGGACTTAAAGGGACATTAAACCCCAAAAATTATTTCATGATTCAGATAGAAAATACAATTTTAAACAACATTACTATTTACAAAAAACAACTAAGAGGAATAACCTCTTACAAAAGGTAGATAAGTGTAGCACTCAAATTCCCTTGATTGGTAATGTGGACAGAGTATTGAGTGGCGGATAAACTAGGCTATTAAAATATAACTTTTATTGGGACTTATTAAAAGGATAGGACAAAACAATTAAAATTACAGAAACTGGAATCAATCTGATTAGGGACAGTGGTGAAGGTAACACTTGGTGTGAAATTATATATCGTCAGAGATATTAATATATCTGGTTAGTATCTCTAAGTGCTCCAACTATTGTGTTATTTCTATATGTTAGTAATTTTATCACTAACGATGAAACTGTATTAGATTAAAGATATTGAGTATATCTAGATGGTAACTCCAGATAATCAAATTTGTATAAGTCTTTCTATTCGTGGTAATACACAATCAATCACTGCTTGCTAAATATACTATTTGTTCCTTAGCTAGTCATGCACACAATTGGTGTTCACAAGGTGAAGTGGTTATGGCATATTGTGGTATACCATGTACATCAAATTCATGTAATCTGTGAGGTATAGAGAGCGTCGTTAACTATTCGTAACTGGTATCAAACCCTCATGATTATATCACACTTAAGTCTGGGTGTATATTGTGCACTTATAAATTGGTCAGAAGTAACTGTGACTCAGTTAGATTTTTAAAAATTAAATCCCTTAAAGTCAAATGTATATACTCTGGGAAATTAGGATATTAGTAACACAACTTCTCTTGATGCATACATGTACATCTATATTTAATACCAGTTGGATTGTATAGAAAGATATCACTCCTGGACCAAGTTATAGTTATTCGCTCATTTATAGAGTCAAGTTCAAAAATTGGCTCCTGAGTGTTTCAGTCACCGACTGATTAAAGATAATTTTATCCAATATGTAACTTAGTGTGCAACTAGACTCTCATCCAATCACGTGGTTACATATATAATAGTATTGCTATGTATGTTACACCAACACTATTGTATGTTATAGTGTGGTCAATACTATATATTAATTCCACTCACTTACTTTTGTTTGGTTGGTAACATGTAAGGCAAAGCCATAAACATTTATTTCAGTAATATTAGGTGTTACTATATTACCATCCAATTACCTGGTAACTCATATAGTAGTATTGCTAAATATATTAGACCATTGCTATTGTATGCAATGGTGTATTAAATACTATAGTATGGTATAGTGTTAACCAGTTATAAATATTGTGTGCACACGTTAGCTTGTATCACGTTGATCTCACTTAGGAATTAACCACACATATTATTTATATCAATGTCACAAATGACGATTTAGTAGCTAGATAAGCTAATTTTAGTAACATAACAGGTTACTTATGTATACAGTTACAGAGAGCCATATACCCCATATTCACCATAGAGAGATAGCAGTATTGTGTATAGTAGCACCAGAATTTAATGGTACCTATAATACTTTTAACGTTTAGCTATATCTCCTTGTATATATCATTGTCTATAAGTCTCTCATTGTAACCATAACCATATTATCTATGAGTTTCTCTTTGTAAACCTATAAGTCTTTCCTTGTAACCATAACCTGGTGATATAGCTTATACTGCTTCTAGTAACAACGGTTTAAGTTTTATCTAACTGTCCCCAATCTTTATAGTCAAAGTAATTCGTCTGGGCTTTTCAGAATAGCTATAGCTATATTCCGGTATTTGAGCTGCTAATAAGCTTGACGAATTAAGTTTAAATATTTAGAAAAAGATTTGTTTCTGCTAAGTTAAAAACATATATTTTACAGAGCCCATCAACTCCCAACCTCCCCTGACATGTTTCGCCGACAAACTCGGCTTTTTCAAAGGGCCCCCTTCTCGCAACATTACTATTTACTTCTATTATCTAATTTGCTTCATTCTTTAGATATCTTTTGTTAAAGAAATAACAATACACATGGGTGAGCCAATCACATGAGGCTTCTATGTGCAGCCACCAATCAGAAGCTACTGAGCCTATCTAGATATGCTTTTCAGGAAAGAATATCAAGAGAATGAAGCAAATTAGATAATAGAAGTACATTAGAAAGTTGTTTAAAATGGTATTCTCCATCTGAATCATGAAAGAAAAAATTTGGGTTTAATGTCCCTTTAAATAATGCATTAAATGTTTTTAATTAAGTGACGTTTCGGGGAATGCTCCCCTTCATCAGACCAAACTTTTGGTCTTTTTTGGTCACTTAATTAAAAGCATTTAATGCATTATTTAAGTCCAGTGAGTGCTGTCTTCTATCTACTGTACTTCATCCTACATTCAGCACCCTGGCAATTGAACACTGTTCATGAGAGTGCACCTGCCTCTGCAACTATATATATATACACACACACACACACACACACAACAAGCTAGGTTAGTTTTTGGGATAAGCTTAAAGGGACATAAAACACAAAAATGTTCTTTCATGATTCAGATAGAGAATACAATTTTAAACAACTTTTCAAATTACTACTATTATTTAATTTGCTTCCTTCTCTTGTTATCCTTTGCTGAAAGGTTTATCTAGGTAAGCTCAGGAGCAGCAAAGAACCTAGGTTCTAGCTGCTGATTGGTGGCTGCATATATATACCGATTGTCATTGGCTCACCCATGTGTTCAGTTAGAAACCAGTAGTGCATTGCTGCTCCTTCAAAAAATGATACCAAGAGAATGAAACAAAATTGATAATAGAAGTAAATTAGAAAGTTGTTTAAAAGTGTATTCTCTATCTAAATGATGAAAGAACATTTTTGGGTTTCATGTCCCTTTAAAAGGCTTTTTTGTTTTCTTTGAAAATACATCTTTCTACCTAAAGCAATACTCTGTTTTATGGCTGGCTTTGATCATTATCATATGTTTTAACAGTGGCATATAAAACTCATACGGGTATGTTTTTTCCTGCCATGTAGTGCTCCAGATCCCTACTTAGGTATCTCTTCAACAAAGAATACCATAGGAACAAATCAAATTTGATAATAGAAGTAAATTGGAAACCTTATTAAAAAGTGTATGCTCTATCTGAATCACATAAAAAAACATTTTGGGTTTCATATTCCCTTAATTTATTTAAACAAAACATTAGAAGTGAATGCTAATATTTAGGATCAATTATGTACTTTGACATCCTGCTTCTTGTTCTGCAAAAAAAAAAGAAATGCACACGGTAGCTCACGGGCGAAAGTGTTTATATTCAAATTCAAATGTTAGAACAAATGTTATTGTAGAAATTCGATTTACATAATAGAATGTTGATAAGAATGAATATTCTCAAAAATTCGATTTTCAAATGTTATTTACAGTTTTCGAATGTGACATTGGAATTCGAATGTCACATTCGAATTCGAATGTCACATTCAAATTCGAATGTCACTTTCGAATTCGAATGTAACTTTCGAATTTGAATATTAGATTTATAAAACACAATTGTAGACTAGAAACACTATTTCGAATTTGAATATTACATTTTTTAAAACACAGTATTAGACTAGAAATACTATTTCGAATTCGAATGTCACATTCGAATTCGAATGTCACATTCGAATTCGAATATTACATTTAAAAAACACAGTATTAGACTAGAAATACTATTTCAAATTCGAATGTCACATTCGAATTCGAATGTCACATTCGAATTCGAATATTACATTTAAAAAACACAGTATTAGACTAGAAATACTATTTCAAATTCGAATATTACATTTATTAAACACAGTTGTAGACTAGAAATACTATTTTGAATTTGAATGTCACATTCGAATATTACATTTTGAAATTGAATGAATACATAGCTAAACATTCTATTATTCTAACGAATATTTTCGAATTTTATTGAAAAATTCGAAAACGAAAATTCGAAAATAGAATGTTAGAATGTGATATAAACATTCAAAATTCGATTCGAACGAACGAATGTATAAAAATTTGTTTTAAATTTTGAATTTTTAGAAACATTCGCTAATCCCTAGCGTATTATTGTCAGTACTTTGTGTGTGTGAAGAACTGTAAAAAGTCTTGTTATTGAAAAGGTTTTTATAATTGGTGTTGCAAGCAAGTGGTAACAAGTGTGTTTCATAGATTTGACAGCTCACTAGATATTCTCTCTTGGAAAAAAAAATCTACATTTAAACAAAGGAGACTAAAACAAAGAAGTCGATTTTTATGTTTTGTGTTGTGAAACTTTATTTTCCCAAGTACATTTAATTGACCATTTAATTTGAATGAGGAACACAGACGTTTTATGATCTGTAAAGAGCAATGATTTTAATGTTAAGATATATATATATAATTTTTTAGCTTTTCCTTTTGTTTCACTAAAGTCTTCTATTATATTATTGTAACATAATGGGAGCTTTTATTTTATCTGGTCTATATTGGCATTTAGCTTCTAAAATCTGTGCCAGAGTGACTTATTTGAGCAACATTTTTTGTTTGCAATGCTAGTGAAGTATTAACTTTCAGTATGATTATTGATAACATTTTTAGTCAACAACAAAAAAACAAAAACTTTGCAGCCCACTTTCTATCATAATGCATTTTATGGTCTGAACATTTGGCTCCATAGAACAGTCAATAAAAAACTACTAGAAGATGTAAAAACTCTTCTTGAGGAGATAAATGGTTGTGGCATGAAAAATGACTGAATAACCAGGCACAAGAGAATTAAAAATCCTATACAGCCCCAAAATTCATTCTAATCCAAAAAAAGCCTGTTTTACCATAAGCATATGCTGGATACAGACCTTGGAGTTTAATGAGAAACTGAGTGTGCAGGTATACTGGGGGGACCCTCTTCTTTTGCAGTTGCAGCCAAGAAGTTATATGCTGCATGCATTACTTTCGATTTCATCAAATGCTTAGCTATAGGAGTCAGTCCATAGTGGCACGTCTAATACCCATAGGCCACAGCCCGCAGCAGAGAGTATATGGGTGGGCGGGCGGTCCAGGCCTAGTATACAAACCTCACCTGGT